>NC_083766.1:56293226-56378226 GCF_963514075.1 Conger conger
AATGGTTGGCTGGTCGGCGGAGTTGGCGGACTGAGATTCCCCGCACGCGTTCCGCACGGCGGCTACACAGCCCTGCCTTTGGGGGGTCTTCGGTTTCAGCCGTGTGTCAAATTACAGGCCGGGAGCTGAATACCGCCAACCGCCGTCTGGCGGGGGGGGGGGAGGGGCCGCTTGGCGGGGCTTGTTCCCGTTCGGCTGCCTGTCCCCGACGCCGGGGCCAGGACCGAGACGCTGACCTTGAAACGCGAGACGGAAATCCGATCCGGACTCGGCTTTTTTCATCTCCCTTTATTCTTCTTCTTCTTTTCTCTTTGTGCTTGCGAAATTTGGTGGATTTCCGAGAGGGAGAGGGAGGGAGGGAGGGAAGGAGGGAGGGAGGGCAGGCGAGTGAATCGGAGGAGAAATCATTAACGGGGTGACAACAGGGCGCTCTTCATCGCATGAAGGACGCAATTAACCTTTGAGAACCGGAGAGCCGTCCACCGCCATCTGAGTCTTCCTGCCTCCAGCCAAGGTCCTCCAAAACTCCTGTCAGATCTGAGGAGCCTCCCCCCACGCTGCAAAACCACAAAATAAGAGTCTCAGACAGTACCTTAGACTTCAAATCTTATTTCTGTTACTTCGGACAAAACTATTGCCAATAAGGTGAGAGTTTGACTTTTTTCAGGATTTCCCAGTGGGGTAAGACTTTTTTACTTGTCAAACGAACAGTACTGTAAAAACAAGCTAATATTACACTTGAGACAATAAAATAATTTAAGTCTCATTACAAGACTAAAACGGTTGATAAGATAGACCTTAATTAAAATCCGCTAATATTATCCACGTGAGACAAAATAAGAAATCTTTCACTTCAAAAGATCTTATGACAAGTTTGAAATGCTTGTAAAGACGGTCACTTTTTTTTGCAGTGTTGCTTCATCCTGACGGCCCGGGACAAATGTGTCCTTCACAGAACAGCGAACGCCCGGCCATTTCAGGTCCCGCACAAACGCACCGCTGCTCCCTCTGCTCCGAGGAGCGGTGGGGAGGAAGAGCGCGGGGGAGCGAGGGAAAGAGAGGAGGGAGGGATGGGGACGGAGGGGTTTTTGCCTCTCGGCCTCTCGCGCTGCGCGTCTTGATGAATCCGGGGCTGTTGATGGTAAGAATAGCACTAATCTCGCTTCTCCTGCTCGGTGTCTGAGCCAAATTGGATCTGTCAACGGCGTTTTTGTTTTTTGCCTTCTTCCCCAACACAGATTTATTAACATTCCACAGGTGAATCAATATTCATTCGACTCTAAACGCTCCTCTGTTCCTAAGCCTAATGCCGGAATCCCTCAGCTGAAAAATTAGAAATAATGGCACTATTCTTTATTTCTGCTTTGTGTTGAGGTGTCAGGTGTGTGTGTGTATGTGTGTGTGTGTGTGTGTGTCCACTTATCGGTATGTGTGTGTGTACACATGCATTGTGTGTGTGTGTGCATGTGTTTATGTACTGTAACAGCATTTGTGTGCATTGTGTGTGCGTCTACTAGCATGTTTGCCTTTGGATGTCTACATGTGTGTGTCCATTTGTGTGTCCGTGTGTATTTTTGTAAGTGTGTTTCTGTGATTTTGTACGTACATGTTGTCACGTGTTAGTGTGTGCCTGCAGTTTGTGTATTTCTATGTTTGTGTGCACGTGTGTGTGTGTGTATGTGTGTGTGCGCATCTACAGTATAGGTATGTGTGTATGTGCGTGTCTGTGTGTATCTAGATGTGTGTGTGTGTGTGTGTGTGTGTGTGTTTAAGAAGTGATCTTCCTGCTGAAATGCCAGTGGAGCTCGGTGACGCTCTGCCTCAGCTCTTGGTTGTGGGAGTTGAATGCAAATGAAGACCGTGTCGGGGGGAGGCAGTCCGAACAGGAGCAACACAGACCTACTCCTGCTCCTCCTGTCGGCCAGATGCCTCCCCCACCTCCTCCCAAACCCAAACCCCACTCCCACTGTTCATCTCTGAGTCCTCCTCTCGTCTCTGAAGGGCTGCTCACCGCCTGAAATCACCTGAAGCGTTTTTCAGCTGTGTCCTTATCGGCGACTGAGGCCCTCTCTATCTCTCTTTCCCTCTTGCCTTCCCTCTCTCCCTCCCTCTATCTCCCCCCTCTCTCTCCCCCTCTCTCTTTATCTCTCCCTCTCTCCCTATCTCTCCCTCCCTCTCTCCCTCCCTCTCTCTCTCCCTCTCCCCATCTCCCTCTCTCCCTCCCCCCCTCTTTCTCTCTCTCTCTCCCTCCCCCCCTCTTTCTCTCTCTCTCTCCCTCCCCCCCTCTTTCTCTCTCTCTCTCTCTCCCCCTCTCTCTCTCCCTCCCCATCTCTCTCTCTCCCTCCCCCGCTCTCTCTCTCTCTCTCTCTCTCTCTCTCTCTCCCTCCCTCTCTCTCCCTCCCTCCCTCTCTCTCTCCTTCCCCAGACCCCTGTACCCGGGCAATGGGGACTCATCCCAGACGCTGTAAAAATAGCCCAGCGCTGGCGTGTGTGACTCGCATTCTCAATTACAGAGCCAGCGTCAGCTCCCCGGCCGGGTTTGATAAGTGATGAGCTCCACTCTACGCCATATTTCTCTCCTCCGTGGGGCTGCTGAAACGGACTGATGGCTCGGACACACTGCGTACCTCTTGCCGTCAGCTGGGTGTGGTGAATGGGGGGGGGGGGGGTCTACTGTATTCCTGCCTGTCTGCTGGGTGTGGTGAATGGGGGGGGTCTACTGTATTCCTGTCTCTCAGCTGGGTGTGGTGAACGGGGTGGGGGGGGGTCTACTGTACTCATGTCTGTCAGCTGGGTGTGGTGAACGGGGTGGGGGGGGTCTACTGTACTCATGTCTGTCAGCTGGGTGTGGTGAACGGGGTGGGGGGGGGGTCTACTGTACTCATGTCTGTCAGCTGGGTGTGGTGAACGGGGTGGGGGGGGTCTACTGTACTCATGTCTGTCAGCTGGGTGTGGTGAACGGGGTGGGGGGGGGTCTACTGTACTCATGTCTGTCAGCTGGGTGTGGTGAATGGGGTGGGGGGTGGGTCTACTGTACTCATGTCTGTCAGCTGGGTGTGGTGAACGGGGTGGGGGGGGGGGGTCTGCTGTACTCATGTCTGTCAGCTGGGTGTGGTGAACTGGTCCGGGGGTTTACTTTACTCAGGCTCGCTGGTCTCTGTTGTGAATGCAGATGGTCACCCCATATTACCTGCTCTGTAGCATTTTCTACATACAGTGTGTGCACGTGTGTGTGCGTGCATGCAAGTTTCTACATACAGTGTGTGTATGTGTCTGCATGTGCGTGTGCCTGTGCGTGTGCATGTGGGTGTGTGTGTGTGTGTGTGTGGACCTCCATTTCCCCAGCAGCAAGCCATTATAAGCCATTACCTGTCTCCCCATTACTGACCAGCCTGTCTGTCTAGCTGTCATTCAGCCTGAAATCAGCCGTTCAATCAGTCTGTCAGTCAGCCATCCAGTCTGTCAGTCAGTCTGTCAGTGTGATAATGCTCAATGTCCTTCAGAGAGAGGGACTAAATGAAGCCGCTCTCCCTCCCTTGCTGACCCCTGACCCCTCATGACCACAGGCACTGATTGGTTAAACTCCTTGGCCATTCGGTGGAAAGAGTCGGCCATCTTTCCCCAGAGAGAGAGGCGTTTTTCTAACTGTCACTGCTGGGATGTTCTGGTTCATAAACTCCTTTCTGAGAAGACATCCATTGCTTTGTAACACTTTAAATGTATTTTTAAAATTACTCTATTTCCAACACACCTATTTCTGTTTTTTTTTTTTTTCTTCTTTTTGAACGCTGGAGCAAGATAATTGGGATGAGCTGATGGAACAATTTTTCTGAAATTATCAAGTTCTTTTATCTGCCTGTGGAAAGGGTAGGCCCAGTCATTTCCAGAAAGAGAGAACTCAGTAACACTTTTTACACTTTACTGAGAAATTCATCTCCGTAGTAGTTAATATTAATGTATTTCTACATCATTAATTCATGTTAACATCAACATTATTTATTGCCATTTCATATTGGGATGAAAAAGTCAGTTAATGTATTTGTTAATGGTTAACTAATTATATGTTCATCCCATGGTTTTCTAACGTATGAATATCATGTAACAAATATGTTAGTTGTTACCAAACGGATTAACGTTAAAAAAGTAAAGTTAATTTCATGCTTAATTCATGGGCAAATACATGAATCATTAATTAATGTGAACAACTACATTAGTGGCAATTCATGAACCTTACTGTAAAGTGTGACTTATTCAGATAGCTCTTTATACCCCCTCGTTTGTCCTGAGCACTCCTCAGACTCTGTGAATAGAGAGGTGTGGGCTATCTATCGATTTTTTGACCTGATAATTCAGTGCGCATACTGTCACACGTCCACTGTGAGCAGAAGAGATTCTTTGCACAGGCTTCTACGGAATCCATTTTAATTTCACTATCAGATAACGATCTCGTCTCTGTAAAATATGATCAATACAGGGCTATGCTCCGGGAATTATGATGGATTACGGTCAAGGTTGTGTGTCGTAGGTGTGTGTGTGTGTGTGTGTGGATGTGTGTGGCTGTGTACTTATGTTTGAGTGTATGTGTAAATGTGTGTAAGTGTTTGTGCAGAATATGTGTGTGTGTATGTGCAATGCATGTATGTACGTGTGGACGTGTGTTTGACTATATGCGTTTGTGCTTCAGGGTATGTACACAGGCCCACATTACACACTGATGACACAATCAGAATGCTCCTCTCTCTTCTCAGCATTTCTAGAGAGTAGCCATACAGTAGCCTCGTACCCACACACACACACACACACGAGCATAGCACACACATACACACACAAACAGCATATACACAAACCTAGCACACACACAAGCCCCACACACACAAGCATAGCACACACACATACACACACAAGCCTCACACACAGGAGCATACCACACACACACACAGCAGCCTTGCACATACACAAACCTAGCACACACACAGCTAGCTCACACACACAAGCCTACCACACATACAGAGCTAGCTCACACACACACAAGCCTACCACACACACAGAAAACTAGCACACACACAGCTAGCTCACACACACATACAGAAAGTTAGCACACACACACACACAGCTAGCTCACACACACATACAGAAAGCTAGCACACACACACACAGCTAGCTCACACACACACACACACACACACACAGAAGGCTAGCTCCTCTCTTTTATGTCCTAATAGGCCGTTTTCACGTCTCGGCTGTGAGACAGATATACTAGCTGCACCTGCCTGATCACATTAGTGTGAGTCAGTGCCTTCCACAACTCATCTAAGAGAATTTTAAGTCTTCTAAGCACCTGAGGCATGTATTTCTCACACATTTTTATTGCTTATTTCAGCTCGGGAGGTGCGGTACTGGGATTAATTTGCAGCCCGGACCCCTTATTGATATGCATGCGTGTTCTACCACTGGAGCTGGGGGACATGGGAAGCACTGGGACCACCTCCTATCAGCGCAGGGCTAGTCTGAGTGACTGTGTGTGTGTGTGTGTGTGTGTGTGTGTGTGTGTGCATCAGTGCAGGGCTAGTCTGAGTGACTGTGTGTGTGTGAGTGTGTGTGTGTGTGTGTGTGTGTGCATCAGCGCAGGGCTAGTCTGAGTGACTCTGTATGTGTGTGTGTGTGTGTGTGTGTGTGTGTGTGCGTGCGTGCATCAGTGCAGGGCTAGTCTGAGTGAGTGTGTGTGTGTGTGTGTGTGTGTGTGTGTGTGCATCAGTGCAGGGCTAGTCTGAGTGACTGTATGTGTGAGTGTGTGTGTGTGCATCAGTGCAGGGCTAGTCTGAGTGACTGTGTGAGTGTGTGTGTGTGTGTGTGTGTGTGTGTGTGTGTGTGTGTGTGCATCAGTGCAGGGCTAGCCTGAGTGACTGTGTGAGTGTGTGTGTGTGTGTGTGTGTGTGTGCATCAGCGCAGGGCTAGTCTGAGTGACTCTGTATGTGTGTGTGTGTGTGTGTGTGTGTGTGTGTGCATCAGTGCAGGGCTAGTCTGAGTGACTGTGTGTGGATAGATGTGTGTGTGTGTGTGTGCATGAGTGTGTGTGCATGTTCTTGTGTGTATAGGCTGTGTGAGTGTGCACAGGTGTGTGTTCCCCTGTGCATGGGCGTGTGTGTGTTTCCTTGTGTATGTGCGTGCGTATGTCCCCTTGTGTGTGTGTGTGTGTTTGTGTGTGTTCCCCTGCGTGTACATGTGCGTGTGTGTGTGTTCCCCTGCGTGTACATGTGTGTGCGTGTGTGTGTGTTCCCCTGCGTGCGTGCGTGTGTGTTCCCCTGTCTGCGTGCGTGCGTCTGTTCCCCTGTGCGTGTGTGTGTGTGTTCCCCTGCGTGCGTGCGTGTGTGTGTGTTCCCCTGTGCGTGTGCGTGCGTCTGTTCCCCTGTGCGTGTGTGTGTGTCCCTGTGTGCGTGCGTGTGTGTGTGTGTGTTCCCCTGTGCGTGTGTTCTTTACGCGCGCGTCTCATGTGGAGAGATGGCCGAGTGACTCTGGTCAGCTCCACAGATGGACAGATGGCTGGGAGCGGCAGCTCGGTGTCCTGCCATCCTGCCTTCCTGTCCCCTCCTGACTGAGCATAAACTGAGCCGCAGGACTACATAACCCAGCCCCCCCCCCGTATCTGCGATGTCGTTGACCTTTGACCTTCCTACCCCGGGCCCTGATTGGCGGAGGCCGGTACCATTGGAGGAAGTGGGGGGGGGATGCGTGATCAGTGAAGCGGACAGGCTTATCCCCGTATAGGGGCTGTTCCCCTCTGATAGATGCATTAGCATCTTTAGCGATGGCTAATGGTACTTATCATTAGAGAGCTGGCTGGGGCTAACACTCCTCCTGGGTGGTGTGGGGGGGGGGCAGGGCAATGACGAGCGCCCGCATTAGCATTCCTCTGCTAGCGACGCCGCCGTTTCCGCTGCGGTAAGTGCCTTACGGGTACCTACCTGCTCCCCCCTCCTCCTCCTCCCCCCCAATCCCCCGCCCACCGAAAACAGTCTCCTCTGATCGCTACGGGCGCTGCTGTTCGTCAGGTTGAGTTTTTCTCTCTTTCTCTCTCTCTCACGCCGCACCTTCTTTGATTTATTTACCGTGATCATTAGCGCGTTTGTCTCGGCAAACACTGGAAGACGGGCCGAGCGCTCGCCGCTCCCCTCCTCCTCGAAGGGCGTCTTTGGCGTAGTCTTCGCCTCCGGCGCCCGGGGCCTCTGTTCACAGCGCGTTTGTTTGTTTGTTTACGCGCGTTCCTGCGCATTTGCGCCGCCGACTGACAAGAGCTACGTGATATTAGCACACTTTTAGCTTTTCGCTGGCTAGCGCACCCCACTTTAGCCTCTGGTGTTGATTTCATTAGAAAACTGGGGACTTTTTCCCCCACTCTTAGCAGCCATTTCGATGAAGTGAGGTAGGAACAAACAAATGATCACCAACAGCTACTTGTCCTGCACTCGTTGGATGTTGAAGGGCATTTTCATTGCAGCTTGTTTGAAATGTAGCGTAATAAAAACATGAATGCATAAAGAATTGTGCAGTTTCTGATCTAAACAGGACTTTAGATTCAGGCGTGCAACAGGTAAACTACAAATAGGGGGAAAAGGACCACAGAACTCACAATACTATTGTGACCGACCTTCCTACGCTCACAGAGCAAAAATGCATTCAAGCCTTTTGTGTGTCGCTTAATTAACTGTCGGCAGTTTTACAGGTTTGGAGGGTTTTGGACAGTCTTAATAAATCTGTGAAGTTTCAAAAGCTGCATTAAAGAGGTTTTATGCAAGTGAAACCTCATCCTAGCTCAAAAGTGCCTTGAATAAAAGTGCATCTCAACTTGGATCCTTGACAAATTTCTGTTCTAAAATCTTTTTCTTTTTTTTCCCAAAAGTTACATATGCATACAATTCACGCATATTCTCCATAATATTAAAAATATATTTTATATTTGGAGCTGTTTCAGTTTACAATGCACTACAGTGCAATATTTTATTCGTTGGGCAGTGACACAAATGTTGTTACTTTGGCTCTGTACTTTCATTGAAGGGTATTTACTGACCATCCATATTTAATGGTCTAGAGCAGGGGTCACCAACCTTTTTGAAACTGAGAGCTACTTCATGGGTACTGAGTCATACTAAGGGCTACCAGTTTGTTTTGTCACGTGCACGATACTGACCTTTGAACTAGAGTAGGTCAGAGTTCACCTAAACTTATCTAAACTTCATGTATAATAAACATATTTTTAAGATATTGTCATATCATATCATTTTTAAATCTATATAAATGAAAGTGTGATTAAAAAAATAGCAACAGAATAAAATTTTAGATGCAGCTCACTAGTGAGTTGTGCTATTTTTAGAACAGGCCTGCGGGCGACTCATGTGGTCTTTGGGGGCGACCTGGTGCCCGCGGGCACCGTGTTGGTGACCCCTGGTCTAGAGGTATGCCGTTAGCAGTGTGAGACCAAATTGTTGCTTGTTGGGACACTCACCCAATGTTTTGGCGATGTCTCTGATTGATTTATTCTGATTTTGTCAGCCTCATGGTGGTCTGTTTTGCCTGCATTGACACTGCTATGGTCCTCAAGTTGAGAGACAACAGCAAGACTCCAAATGCAGATATCGCTCCGAGAATCTACCCTAGAACTTCTGTTTGCTTTCTTGTACATGAAGTAATGATTCTACAACACACAGCTGGCTAAGCAACAGCTGAGCAGCCACTTTTCTGATTACATTTAGCTCCCCGAATTGGGGGAATATACATAAAGAAGGCTGAACTTCTGCATGGTACACCTGGTATGGATGTACTGTACATACCCTCGAATTAAAGCTGACATTCCTCCTTTTAGCCTCATATTCATAGTTTTATTTTAAATCCAACATGCTGGACTACAGAGCCAAAGCAACAAAGAAAGCATCGCCTTCACAATACTCACAGACCGCCCCGAACGTAGGCCTCCTTACCTCAGTCTTCGGCCGGGGTGTTTTGTTGCCGCGATCACGTGACTCGGTCTTGCACCAGATATATATATTTCTTTTTTTTTTCCCCCACCGCCTGATTTTATCCATTTTCTTGAGGACACTTGAGGCACTACTGAACGATTTATCCCGAAAAGTGGTATAATTCCCAGCGTGGGTCTACGTGGCGGTGCGGCGTGAAATCACCGTCCGGAGCCGAAACCCCATTCCTCTGTCATTACAGCACGCTCCCGACGTGTGATTTCTTACGTGTAATGGCGGCCGCTTTGCAGGCATTTCTCTTTTTTTTTACCGTCATTATTTTTTGGAGTGAACCCTTTTATAGCCGTGTGTTCTGATTGCTGCCTTTCTCCTGCTCTGTGTTATGTATGCTGGCCTAAAAACCTGTGTCAAGATGATTACAGGAAGTAGTATTTGAGTGAGGTTATTGCTGCTGTTGCAAGCCTGTCGGAAGTTAAGTGGTTACTGGTTATGCGCCACGCGGTCTTCGTTGATAATTCGACTTTTAAAATACTTTATACAAGCCCAGACTGAATAAAATGCACTTTAACGGGGTAAAAATGTACAAATGCTCGGTGTTAAATAACTCCGCGTTGGTTGTAGACTGAGCGTCCCTGGTGTAAAATCCGGCTATGGCCATCTTGAAATTACCAGCTGCCATCTGTTTCAAAACATAGCTTGAGCTGTTCTTTTTTCAGCAGGGATTTCCGCCCATTTTCATTTTGCTGAAATTTCTCTTAGGCCGCGTTGACTTGATTCCTTATTGCGCGTCGAGTTATATTGCTGGAGTTTAATAATGGAGTGGCTATATCAGCCTCATTTTATTTCCCAGATTAGACATTGGCGCTGGATGTTGGAGATGTCCGTGCGGTGCCGTGGCCTGCACGGTGGCGTGCTCCTGCTCCTCAGAACGGGAGGAGGAGGAGGAGGAGGAGTCCATGCCTGAGGAGCCCTTACACTCGTCAGGATTTTTGATTTCAGACGGTGGGAACCCGGAGCGCTGTAATATGTGCACTTACGTGGAATATTTTAAGCATAAGTGCAGAAAAATGAAAGGAAAGATGATACCTGCAGCTGTTTAAGCGTGCGGGCTTGAAATACTATCCGCTAACATTTTCCCAGTCCCAGTTCCTCCTGGGTGTGAACACAGACACGTTCTGCTTGTGCCGTGCCCTTTGTTCCTCTCTGTGGTCGAAACTGTGGGAAATTGACTGTACTCTAGCACTCTGAGTGCAGCATACTGTGAAACTCCAGGTTAAAATCAAGATGGCTGTTCTCAGAATAGATCACATATAAGTTTGTGATGTTAAGGGACTCAGAAATGGGAACTAATACAGTCTTAATGTTACTGCATTGTAAATGGACAGATATGTTTTATTAGTGTCTGTACAGTATGCTTGCATATACTATGTTTGTGAGTGTTCGTGGGTATGTGTGTGCCTGTGTGTGTGTGTGTGTGTGTGTGCGTGTGCATGTGTGTGTGTGTACCTTCTGTGGACTTCCATTAATTATACCTGGCTAAGCCGGGTTCTCCATCTCATAATTCCTGTAACCTCTTACTTTAATAAATAAATAAATAAATATGGAGCGGATCTTAATTAAATTTGTAGACTGTGTTCCTTCGCTCTCCGAGAACTTGCTCTTTTACCTGTATTTTCTCCTTCCGCATCCTCCCATCCTCCCATCCTCTCTTCCGTGCCGTCATCCTTTATTCTTTCCTGTATTATGAGAGATAAACGATTAAAGTGGAAGGCCAGACTGGATCAGACAGGGTGCGCCGCACGTTGAAGGATTTCAGCTCAGGAGAGCGTGTGCATCGCTGCGCCAGTTCCTATTCAGCGTTACCGTGGAAATAATCGTAAATCTGTGTAACTGTCTCCCTCCCTCTCTCCCTCCCTCCCTCCTTCCCTATCTCTCTCCTCTCTCTCTCTCTCTCTCTCGCTGTGGTACATGAACGCGGTGACTCAGCGCTTTCTGCCGTGGCACAGAAAGATGGCGGTGAGTGTTAACAGGTGAAACTCTGCGCCTAAAATGGAGTTTCTGGGGGGGAGGGGGGGGGGGGCGCATACCCTCAAAAACCCGTCGGCAGGTGTGGGCTCAGTCTCCACGGAAACGAGAGTAAGCACCTGAAATTAATTGTGCGCTCTTCATTCTCTCTCTCCTCTCTCTCTCCCCCTCTCTCTCTTTCTGGTTCTCAAATTCAATTGCTTTATTTTCATGAATTGGAATCAACCATTGTTGCCAAAGCACATACAGTATACAACATAGTACGGCATACATAAAATATACAATAAATAACACATTCAAGATTCACAATTCAAATGTGCTTCATTTGCATGACAAGTAAACTTGTGTTGCAAAAGCATTGAGGTACATTAACAATGACAAATAACAAGAACCAAACAAACAACAAACACTCTCTTTCTCTCTGTCTCTGTGTCTCTCTCTCAAATTCAAATTCAAATTCAAAATCAAATTCAAATTCAAATTCAAATTCAAATGTGCTTTATTTGCATGACAAGCAAATTTGTGTTGCAAAAGCATTGACATACATAAATGATAAACAATACTCTGTCTCTCTCTCTCTCTCTCTCCTCTCTTCCCTTTCTCATCTGGCCCGCGACACGGAGGCGAAATTAAAACGTGTCCTGGTGCTGTCACGCCGTGCGAAAATCCGCGGCGCGCAATTATACCCCTTTATTAAACGCTACGCTGTCGCTCCTTCACAAAGTTGCGGCCCTGAAAAGTTCCCCCTCTCTGTTTTGACAGAAGACGGAGGGTGTGAATTCACTGACTGAATCCCGGAGAGCTCCCGGCTCTGCAGATTGTGACAGGGTGCCTTCGTTCATAACGGAGCTCCTCGCCATGCTAGCTGCTGTAGCGTGTGCGCTCCACCATTTTGTCTGGCCTGTCAGCGGAGGAGGAGCGGGAACGTGTCAGAAACATGTATTGTCTGCTCGGAAACGCTCCCCTGCTCCCTGCAGTTCTCTGCTTTCCCTAAAGTAGCATATAATTGGAGGATAAAGAGGTCTTTAGCGAGGTAGGGGGAGTGGATGAAAAGTGATTTTTTTTTTCTTTCGCTCCCAAAGATGTCATCTCTGGAGAGGTATGAAGCCAAGGTCTCCGGATTCTCTTAAGCAAGATGCCAAGTGTTTTAATTGCACAATAGAGGTTGATCCATTGCTGATATGTCACATAAAATGCTCTACAGCTCTCTGGCTCTGTTAGGAGGCCTGTGGATTATTGGAGGGTTTATCTTCACTCTGCTTGGCAATTTATGGCCTTGGTGAGGCATATGAGCCTATATAGCAACAGCACCAGCAGCAACAACAGCAAAGGCAGCAACAACAGCACCAGCAACAACACCAGCACCAGCAACAACAACAGCAGCAACAACAGCACCAGCAACAACAACAGCACCAGCAGCAACAACAGCACCAGCAACAACAACAGCACCAGCAACAACACCAGCACCAGCAACAACAACAGCAGCAACAACAGCAACAACAGCACCAGCAACAACAGCACCAACAACAAACAACAGCAGCAATGGCAACAACATTATATTTATGAAGCAATAATTAGCATATATTTGTACAGTCTTTACTCAAAGGTGAAGCGACAATCTCCAAATGAATGAAAATCACATCATGCTCCCAGGGCCCCAGGGCATGCTGGGAAGGCCATGTCCTCCAGAGAGCTCGTTCTTCACGGTGGCAGAAGTGAGCGGGCTATACCATGTTCCTCCGGTGAGAGGGGGCGAGAGGGGTGGAGTGCTGCCTGCTTCAAACACACGCAGGCCACAGCGGAGTGCTCCATGGCAGGCAGAGAGATAAGGCAGGCGGAGCACTGCTGGGAACTCTGGGACTTTGAATGGCTCCCAGACACTGTCACTGTTTTCCTGGATGACATCTTGCTCGTTGTGGAAAGGATGAGTTCACGTCACAGCCAGAAACAATTCCTTGTGCTTATCCAACTAATGAAAGAAAAAAGAAAGAGGAGGAAAGCTGCTTGCGTATCTTTTCCGCAAATAACCTGAAGCGGTACATGCCATTTTTAGTCCACCCTAATGTATTTTTGGCCTTGGATAAAATTTGAGGGTTGTACAGCAGCCAAAGTAAGTCTAAGGCTAAGTAACAGTACATAACAGGCTAACGTACTAACTTGCTAAGTAGTAGTAACCATAATTAACAAGTAATGTTAATTAACAGGCTAACAGCTACCTGCTACTTACTGGTACTTGTTATTTACTGTTACTGTTAGCAAGTAGCGTAACAGTATGTAACATTAAGTAACAGACTTGCAGCAACAGTAACCAGAAAAGTAACAAGTAACAGCAAGTAACAGGCGAACAGTTACTCATCGATGCTTGTTACGTACGAGTAAGCGGCAGTATTTAAGGGTAACTGCAAGGAGCGGAGCTGTCTACCTTTGTCGAGTGACACAGTGGCCTCACGCACTAACAGTCACATAAAATAGCTCCGCGTTCCCCCCGCGGGAGTTCACAGCTGACCCAAAGCAGCCGCTAACCGCTAATTACGGAACGTCAGCTTCCAGAAGATAAATGTGACGGCACCGCATTCAGGGCCGATGTACCTCCCTAATTTATATTATTCCTAATGGAAAAGACATATTTACAAATGTGACACCGCGGCAAAATAAATAATTGTGCAGTTCATAATTTGTTTTCCCAAAGGAGACACCATGCTAAGAGTTATTTGTGTGTTTATTGCTTTTTCTTTAGTTTCTTTTGCATTTCCAAATCAATTCCACAAAGCTCGGTGCACTCAAATACACGCCATGCTGGTAATGTAATTTGTTCTCTAATTACCTGCGGTGACGACGCATTCTTTGTCAGCAGTGCAGCTAAGCTCTTTTTAAAAGTTGTGACTCAAACAAATTTGTGCTGTTTGTTCTGGTAAAAGCTTATGTCTGGAGATTAAAGTGAAGTTAAAGTGTTTTGAGGAAGTGGATAAAAAAAAAAAATTATTATTATTTTCAGTGCCTTTAATAATTATGAAATCCTGCATATTGGTAATGTGGTTTCTTGTCTCCATGTGAGGTAAGAGATTAAAGAAGTGTACAGACTGCTAAATTAATCAGTTGCAAATTTCTTCCAAATTCTTAACTGCAAAGGCTGTAGTTGAGCGTGTTTGAATTTTCATCACCATTTACTGTATTTTCTTGCCTATAGAAATGAAAACTTGCAATCAAAGCGTGCTCTTGTTTATAATTTATGAAATTGGTTGATTAAAAAACAATTACCGCTTGAATTTTACCTGATTAACATTAGAGCACTGAGCTATGACAGTGTTTGTTCACAGTTTTGTTATGAACTGGAACAGGAACACAACACCAACACATTTGCTTTGACCTGCTGCCATAGCCGAGTGACGTCACTGGAGGCTGTCCCTTCCCAGAAGTCTTTGCGGTGAACTCTTGACCCCAGAATTCAAAGGGAGCGTTTTTTTTTTTTTTTTACTTGGTTTGAGGTGGATGTCGGGGGTCAGTGCGGCAGGTGTTATTTATACCGCTTGCCGTCTCCAGTTTGGACATAATTTTGGGAGCGGAGGTGTTTTGGCTCTCTCCTCGTGTATTATCTTTTGTATTGATTCTCCCGCTGAGCCAGAAGGCCGGGGAGATGTGTGAGGAGGAGGTGAAGGCGCTGCCTCCTCTCATGTGTCTGTGTGCTCTTCACTGTGATTTATGTGTCCCATCTACGCTTACAATGCACCCTTTGCATCCTCTTTACTTTCTCTTAGTACTCGCCCAGGTTCGGCCCTGTCAGAGAACCTGGGGTTCGGAAAACGGGCTGGATTGTAATGATATGCTTCGTATTTGCTTCGTTTTGCTTCTTGAAACAATGTCAGCTTTCAACATTTGCATTCAAAATGAAATACAATTGAATCGCTTTCTTTGACCAAGCCATGGGGCGACATGGCTCAGGCGGTAAGAACGGTCGTCTGGCAGTCGGAGGGTTGCCGGTTTCGATCCCCCGCCCGGGCTGTGTCGAAGTGTCCCTGAGCAAGACACCTAACCCCCAAATGCTCCTGACGAGCTGGTCGGCGCCTTGCATGGCAGCCAATCGCCGTCGGTGTGTGAGTGTGTGTATGAATGGGTGAATGGAGAAGCATCAATTGTACAGCGCTTTGGATAAAGGCGCTATATAAATGCCAACCATTTACCAAGTGCCAAGCAAGCAACTGAACTATAAACCAAACTATTGATGTACGTCTCACCTGTAAGAGCACTATATCACCGTTTCCAAAACCGTATTCGGTAGTGTAGGGGTCCTCGCACGGGACTCCAAATTATGTAGGGTCCTTGCACGGGCCGCCAAATAACGCAGGGATTTTACTCTCTACGAAACCGGGGCGCCAGTTAAACGTTGTGTTGCAGTATAACTGCGAAAAGTAATCAGTCTCATAAAATTACTGTTATCAGAAATATCCAACCACAAATATAGTATTTCAATTAATTAAAATAACCAATATTAATGATTGAACATACCGATAACCTGAAGGTTGGAAGTTCTTCGAAAGACTGCTTTAACTCGGCTCTCATGTCTATGCGATTCCAAAACGGACACCGGGGTTTAATAAAATATATTTATTAAACAAACATACAAACACATAACAGATAAACTAACGGGAAGTTAGTAAGGAAATTTAGTTTGGTATGTGTGTGTGCGTGTGTGTGGCGCGCGCAAGCGCGCGTGTCGCTAGAGTTCTGGGTGTGGTAATGAGTTAGAGTTAGCTGTGAGAAGGGACTACTTGCGTAGTTTTACTCTATATATGCGCAAAAGACGGCGAATCAATTCACGTACATATATATGTAGCTAACCAAACACATTACAATGGTTGGATGGTAAATATTGAAACACAGATTCACAAAAACAGTTAAGACTAAACTAAACACTGGCTATGCCTGAATGTTTGTTTTCTTACTGAGTCCATACGCATTGCTGGATCCAAAAGACATGCTGTCCTTGTAGAAGCGGCGATGGTGCTGTGAATGGTGTCCGGGAGAGATGCGCAGGCTGGGGTGTTCCAGTCTTAGCAGCGCGTTGTCGTCTGATCCGCTGGTCCTTTTCCAGGTGTAAAAGTTCGTTGCTGTTTCGTTGTTGTGAGCTTTGCAGGAGTAAACTGATGTAGCGTTCCGCGTACACCAGTTTCCACTCGCTATAGGCCACGAAGTTACCGCGAGGTAACTGGGTGTGTCCGTAGGCCTGGTAGTGCGCTGTGCAGCATTCAGCCTCTGTCCGAGTCTCGGAGCAGATGAGCTGAAGCGACTGGCCAAAAGGGGTGCGTCGAAGAGAAGAAGCAGAAGAACAGAAGAAGCAGAAGAGAGAGAAAAAGCAGAAGAGAGATCCCAAGAACGTGTCTTGCTCTTATACGGGACAGTTTATTGCTCCCGCCATTACGGGATTGGCTGAACCAAGTTAGACGTCATTCGTGGTGGACGTCGCAGAATTTTCCTGTGGGAATGTGGAAGTTGTAGTCCCTACATCCCCCCTGTGGTCTCAGGATGCGGCTGAAGCCAGTGTTCCTCGAGAGCACAAAAGTCAGTTCACAGTCCACAGGTCAAGTACATTGGGTCGGTAACACAGTTCACAATTGACTGACAAACATCCAGGCATTTATCAACAATTAACTAAACTGGTCTAAAACACATGATACAAACAATGTGAAACACTAAGGTCGAACAGTGAATACATTGTCACAAAACATGAGAAACCTTGGTGAAAGGGTTAGTCGTTTTGTTAGTTCAGGTGTTTTGTTAGTTATTGGATGGTGTCCAGAAGGTGGAGCACCAACAGGAATGACCCAGCCATGAAAATGTTCAGATGATGTAGGGGTCTAGGATGGAGAGGCTGTAGCCTTTTTGGAAGTCTTGTTCAGACTGACCAATTGTTCTAGTCCCTACAGTCAGGTTGCTGACGAGGGTTGTCATCTGAAATATGTGGGGGCATTTTCAAATTAGGGCAGCTTTCTGTATCCAAGCTTAACCTTATGGCTGTGTCATCAGGAAGGAAATGGAGAGGTGGTCTCATTTCTAAATGATGTGGTAAGCTCACAAGTGGTCTTGTCTTGCTTGGGGAAGAGGTGGAGTAAGGTACCCTGGGGTGTGGCAATATACTTGTAAAGATTACCCTGTAGTTTCTACATGCAATACTTTACGATGGTTCAGTAGGTGTAGAAAGAAGCAATGAACGTTTACGAGTTATAACAGGTGTCGGATTTAACTCTACAGTACCTACTTACGATCTGCGTTTGCTGCTGCTACATGCAAATCTAAGTGGCTGCTATAAACTACCAGTTTATTTTGCCACCCCCCTTTGGTAGGAAAGGTGTGCAAAAGAAAGTGGTCAAAGCTTCAGCTGGGAGTCTGCCTGTGAGGAGACCACGGCTATAGATCAGTCTTATTCAACGTCTTTTGATGGAGGTTGAACAAGACCAGATAGCTCTTTGGAGTGGTTACTCAAGGCATACACACTACTGAACAAAGGTTAGAGGCTTTAGTTGTCCTCAGAGGAACTGAAGAAGCTCTCTTCAGACAAGGTATCTTCCCTATCAGAGTCATGCTGGTGACTCTGAGGCTTGGGCCTACCGGGTCGGTCTTCTCTCCAATTCCGGCTGGAATCAGAGTGTGAGAAGCGACCACGGTGGCTCTTAACCGGGAACTTACTCACATGCCGTTGTTTTGAGCCATTAGATTTTAATGGGGCAACTTGGGAAGTGCCGGCGGGCTTGGTTGGAACAACGTGCTTAGCTGTTTCCAATACCTCGTTCCTGGGCACAATCCTGAAAGTGTCCCAGACCATTTGGGCTTCATTTCTTAATTCAAGGGCTGAGTGTTGGCCCCTTGAAAACAGTGAAACATGAGTTCGGACGCAGGGGTGCAGGTTGTGCACAAAAAGGGATTTGAAGGCTTGATCTTCATCTAAGCCTGGTCCGTTTCTGCCCTGGAAAAATGCATGTTTAAGTCGTTGGTAAAAGTCTTTTGGTCGTTCTGTACGGCTATGTTTAACCTCCACAGATTTGATCATGGCTGTGGCCTGATCAAACCGTGGCAGGTACTCAGCTACCAACGCTTCACAAACCTTGGGATAGCTGGAACGAACCTGTGGTGGAAGTTGTTCCATAAATGTATGGATCTCTCTGGTAGAGGTTTTCCATACAAGTCGTACCTTTTCTCGATCGGTTGCCCTGGGCAGATCCGAGAGACAGTAGTCAACTTCTCTCAAGTAACTCTGAATGTTAAATTCAGAGTCCTTGGGGTCAAATGTGTGGACATACTTCGCCATGGCCTCTAGCTCCTCAAAGCGAAGACCATGTGAAGTTGCACTAGTCTGCCTGTTTGGAGAAGGAGAGCCTGAAATCACATTTGAATGTGAATGCGTTTCATGCGGAGCTCGACGTCCTCGGTTTGGTTTAGGGGGCGGAGCTACAAAACAGTCATTCTCACAATGGTTGGCAGAAGATGAATTGTCACTGTCAGTGTACTGTACAGAGCTGTCACCTATCCTCTCAGTTATAAAGGGAAAGCTAGCGGGATTAGCGTTGCTTTTTGTGTGCCCAATTAATAACGTTAGATCTCCTCTACCGTGTCCACGGGAGGGTTCCCTGACCTCCTCACGAGAGGGGTGGGCATGGAAGGTGGAGTCCTGTACTTGCCTGACTGTTTCTCCCTTGCGGAGATGGACCACCGTTGGGATGGAGTCCCCCCTTTCCCTCTCCAGGGAAGAGGTGGGCAAACCATTGCATGGGTGGTCAACAGCACTGCAATCTGAGGAGACTGACGAGTCTCCATCAGAGCAAGCTGTGGAACCGGGATCTGACAAACCCGAATCAATTTGTGACCCCCCTTCCCCCGCCTTGTGGTGTAAGGAGGAAGCAGGAGAAGCTGGAGTTGGGCAAGCCTGAGAAAGCAGGCTTACAGAAGAGAGTGGATGTGGTAGCTTGTGGCATCCACTCTTCAACTGAAATAATTCCTCTCTGTAGGAACAAAGATCTGATTCGGCTGAATGCAGATCACGCAAGTATTGTACTGCTTTCTTGCCAACAGTTTGAAGCTCAAGTAAAACACTGGTGTGTTGTCCTTTGAGGTATGCCATCTCTGATTCTAAGTTTTTGTTGCTCTGAAGAGCAAGACTAATCTGTCTGGCAAAATTCAAGACCAGACAACTTAGAATTGGGTCTTTTGAATGGTTGGGGGAGTGACCTTTCTCGTTGATTAATGAGAACATTTCTTTCCTACAATCAGTGAGGTTCATCTGATTCAGGAAAGCTATGTAGCCAGGTGCTAAACCTTGGGCTAAAAAGGAAAGGTACTCATCAATAGATATGGGTTCCATATCTCAAGCCAAATAAAGCTAAAAGCTAAAATCAGTAACTTAAGAGGGTACTCTTGAAGTTAACAATTTGACAAGGGCCTTGAGCTCCTAACAGTTGGCAATGAATTGTTTCCCAATATCACAATCCAACATACAAGTTGTGATGAAGGATAAAGAATTTAAAACGCTCTTTGAATATTCTCTATAACTATAGTACAAGGTAGCTATAGCATCACACAGGGACTCGAGTTGCACTAGCGGTACTGCAATGCAACAACAGCAAAATGAACAAACATATGGCGGATATTCAGACCGTAAAATAGGAACTGTGATGCTGATCACATTAATCCTAAATACCAGAATGTGATTGGTTGAAATTACAATTAAATTTGGATTTAAATGTAAAATTCAATTAATTATTAAAATTACTTTGACCAAGTAATTATAATTAATAATACAGTGCGGCTAATAATACTATTATTGATAATACGTATTATACCGGAAGGTAAATGCCAATCAACAAACTACCGTGTAAGATTACGAATGTAATGCCACAATGTTACACGAGGGGGCAGTATATTGAGAAAGCGGCTCATGCAGGCTTTCAAAAATGGTACAAGGGTGACATCTAGCGGTATTTTCAAAAGATTGCACTGGTGGCAATTTAGCTGAGAAAGAATGCCGAGAATTCGTTCTGGAGGCACGTGACATGAGCCAAAGCTCGTCTTTCTCACGCAGAGCTCCAAATTAGGATGGGGAATTCGTTATGAAGTCACAAGACATGAAATTTGAGCCAAAGCTAGTCTTCCTCACATGGGGCACCAAAATATGTAGGGGTCCTCGCACGGGACTCCAAATTATGTAGGGTCCTTGCACGGGCCGCCAAATAACGCAGGGATTTTACTCTCTACGAAACCGGGGCGCCAGTTAAACGTTGTGTTGCAGTATAACTGCGAAAAGTAATCAGTCTCATAAAATTACTGTTATCAGAAATATCCAACCACAAATATAGTATTTCAATTAATTAAAATAACCAATATTAATGATTGAACATACCGATAACCTGAAGGTTGGAAGTTCTTCGAAAGACTGCTTTAACTCGGCTCTCATGTCTATGCGATTCCAAAACGGACACCGGGGTTTAATAAAATATATTTATTAAACAAACATACAAACACATAACAGATAAACTAACGGGAAGTTAGTAAGGAAATTTAGTTTGGTATGTGTGTGTGCGTGTGTGTGGCGCGCGCAAGCGCGCGTGTCGCTAGAGTTCTGGGTGTGGTAATGAGTTAGAGTTAGCTGTGAGAAGGGACTACTTGCGTAGTTTTACTCTATATATGCGCAAAAGACGGCGAATCAATTCACGTACATATATATGTAGCTAACCAAACACATTACAATGGTTGGATGGTAAATATTGAAACACAGATTCACAAAAACAGTTAAGACTAAACTAAACACTGGCTATGCCTGAATGTTTGTTTTCTTACTGAGTCCATACGCATTGCTGGATCCAAAAGACATGCTGTCCTTGTAGAAGCGGCGATGGTGCTGTGAATGGTGTCCGGGAGAGATGCGCAGGCTGGGGTGTTCCAGTCTTAGCAGCGCGTTGTCGTCTGATCCGCTGGTCCTTTTCCAGGTGTAAAAGTTCGTTGCTGTTTCGTTGTTGTGAGCTTTGCAGGAGTAAACTGATGTAGCGTTCCGCGTACACCAGTTTCCACTCGCTATAGGCCACGAAGTTACCGCGAGGTAACTGGGTGTGTCCGTAGGCCTGGTAGTGCGCTGTGCAGCATTCAGCCTCTGTCCGAGTCTCGGAGCAGATGAGCTGAAGCGACTGGCCAAAAGGGGTGCGTCGAAGAGAAGAAGCAGAAGAACAGAAGAAGCAGAAGAGAGAGAAAAAGCAGAAGAGAGATCCCAAGAACGTGTCTTGCTCTTATACGGGACAGTTTATTGCTCCCGCCATTACGGGATTGGCTGAACCAAGTTAGACGTCATTCGTGGTGGACGTCGCAGAATTTTCCTGTGGGAATGTGGAAGTTGTAGTCCCTACAGTAGAGTGTGTTTGGCAACACATTTCCACTCATTGTGGGTCCAGGGCTTCATTGTGCCAGTTGCATCATCTACCTTGCTCTCTCCTTCTTCCCGCCTACGTGTGAGGTGAATACAGTATGTATGTAGTTGAATCCGATTGGCTTATTAGTCCACATTCTGGAATGCGCTGTAACCATGCAACCATGAAAAAAAAAAAAAAAACCCAAAAGCGACAGCGGATGGGTTTCCGCGAGCAATCGGACGCGCGTCCGGCGTGTTGAGCGCCGCTCCGGCCGGGGAAAGCGCTGGCGTGCGGGGCGCCGATCGATCGGCCGTACGGCGGGGAGTGGCAGGAGGCGGCGGGGGGACGCGGCGGCGGGTCGATGAACGCCTGGCGGCGCTCGCCCGGGAACGATCGCGTTTCCGTGGCTACCTGCTCGCCCAGGTGGCCCCCGAGCTCCGACCTCTTAATCAGGAAACCCTGTTCAGATGACCTGTTATGTTGAACTACGCTGGGAGACTAGACCCTGCTGATGCAAGCGCACACACAGTTTGATTGTTGATGTTAGACGCATAGTCTGGTTTCCACAGCGTTATAACAATGTGCATCTACTACGTTAACGCTGGTAGTTACAACGGGTGTATGCGGTGCATGTGGATGTTAAAACAAGGCGATAGATATCGCGCTCAGGTGTTTCTGCTGCCTGCCACCTTGACACATACACAAATACAAACAGACACACACTCACACACGCACACACACACACAGTCAACTCATCATTTTAACATGATTTGCTCATTTAAAGCACCTAGGAAATGTCCCCTCTTGGTGGATGTGTAATGACACCATGGTCCCCTGTAAGATAGGTAAACTAGTAAAAACTAGGTAAAACCCCCCCACACACACACACACTCACACACACTTTGTCATTATGCAGAGGCAGCTACTCTTTGCGGTTACACGTGAGCTGAGAGCCATGCGGTGGATAACTGCGTGTTCCGGACAGTTCCATTACCCTGAAACAACCCGTAAGAGCAGAAGCAGCTGACGCAGCGGATCGGGTGTGGACGGAGAGTAGCCGGAGACGGCCTTCCTCTGACCTGTCCGGATGTGGGAACGGGCCGGAGAGGAAGCTCGGGGAAGATGGATTGGCGCGGCGGAGCGATGAATAAAGCATGAAGTTCCTCTTAAGAGCGGCCGGAGCTCGCGACGGTCCAGCTGGACGGAAACCGGCCGTTTCCTCAGAACGGAGGGCGTGGATTCGGGGCTCCTCTCTCAGTCCTCTCGTGTCCCCCTCCGTTAGCCGGGGAGCGTCCGGATTCGGTCCGCCGCGTGGCGAATAACTCCCGACGCCGCGGAGCTCGATCCCGTCCACGTTCGGCGGAGGTGACACCGAACCCGGTTCAGAAGGTTGATTCAGCTCGGCACTCCCTGGAATTGAAGCCTGTCACGCCCCTCGCTCTCTCCCGGTTAAGCTGACGAAATAGCCCCGCTGTCCTGGCTTATTGAGACGGGTCTGTGTCAGCTTCGCGTGGTGTGGGGGGGCTCCAAGCTCCGAGAAATTAAATCAGCGGTTTGACTCGGGGGTTAAGTGCACATAACAGGCCGACGGTTACTGGCAGGGTTACTGGGGGTAATGGAAGATACAGGGTTAGTTATTTGTGGTAGAGAACCGAGGCAAAGTAAGCTTCAATTACTGCGGTGAGCGGCGTGGATGGAATTCACTGTCATGGAAGTCACGCTGTATTGGGGGGACGTTTATGAGTTGGAATTGTGTGTGTGTGTGTGTGTGTGTCTGTGTGTGTGTGAGTGAGTTTGGATGTGAGAGATAGAGAAAACAAAAAACGTGCAGGAAAATTCTGTTATGGTGACACAATCTGCTGAGTATTTGTATGAATTCTTTACATTACTAAGGGGAGGTCCATTGAGAACACGCTGGGAGAGATGCCAGAGAGAACAGTTGCGAGTGTGGAGAGAGACAGAGAGAGAGGGAGAGAGGGAGAGAGGGAGAGAGAAAGGGAGAGGGAGAGGGAGGGAGCGAGAGAGAGGGAGAGGGAGAGAGACAGAGAGAGAGAGAGAGAGAGAGAGAGGGGAGAGAGGGAGAGAGGGAGAGAGACAGAGAGAGAGAGAGAGAGGGAGAGAGGGAGAGAGAGAGGGAGAGAGGGAGAGGGAGAGAACAGGGGTAAGGCCCCTGGAGCAGTTATTAGGGTGTAATGGCCTTCTTCCATGACTTCATTTCATATTATTAGAACTCTAAATGAAAGACCATCACTAGACCCACACGCATCAATGTTCTCTTCCTGGTTTGAGTATTTAAAACACCCGCAAAACATTGGCAAAGAGCCGTGATGTAGGTTTTTTAAAAACCCCCTAACTCTGTCCCCCAGAGGCCTGTTCCTCTCCCCCTCTGCCTCCTGTGGTCAGCTCTGTGTTAACATTTAGCAACGTCATCCCATAATTATGCAAAAACCTCCGTTATGCCACGTGGGGAATCATTTTACATACAACAGCTTGGCAAAATAGCATTTAGATTAGTTAAATTTGCGTACTTTGACTAAAATTGTAATTGTTTTACTTGGATCAGTATGGAACACGAATGGAAAGCTCCAGGATTATATCAAAGCTTGAAAACACAAAAAAATATGCGTGTGGGCCTTTAAGATACGCACATTTAAAACGCTCAGGGGCCCTTCTGTCAGGCTGGCCCTCAGAGCCAATGAAACGGCATGGCCCTCAGGAGGCCGTATTTTCGGGGGGTATAAACACCCGGCCCTCTGAGCCCCATCGCCCCCGTACCTGCCCCCCCCGGGGTAATTTATCACCGAGCTCTCCGAGCCTGTGAACCAGCCTCTGAGGACCCCCCCCCCCCTTCAGAAGCTCTGATCAACAGCCCTAAATCTCTCTGTCAAGGTGCATGATGGGAGCCCATCAATCCCGCGCGCGCCGGCATCGAAATGGGATATCGCCGCATCCCGGGAAAAACAAAATAAATCAACAGCGGAGGTAAACCGCCCGCCTCCTCCGTCCAGGGCCCTGCACGGCCGGCGAGCTCCAGTCACTGCGGGCTGGGGCTGTTCACTCTGAAGAGAACACTACTTCTACAAAAAGACAAGAACAGTCGAGCTGTGAGAGTAACGGTGGACTCTTTCTTCATGAAAGCGCTTCAACTTCCCCCAGGAAACTGCGCGGGGGACTGCGAGACCACAAGTGGGCAATTTAAGGCCGGAATTAAAGCCTGCCTTTGACAACGTAAGGATGACTTTCCGATACTCCTCGAACGGAAACCCTCCGTCATCCGTCTTCCGCCGGCGGTTAACGGACTCCGAGTTAAAACCCGAGGAAAAAGCGGGGCTAATATGCGCGGGAGGAAATGGGCATTTATTGGAGTTTGGGGAACACTACGTCCTGCGCTCTGTTTCCGCCGTGTCTCGGTCTGGCTCTGCGGTTGCGGGGTGTTGTGGTCTGTTTGTTGTGAACCCGGCGAGTGCGTGTACGCTGTGATAAATGAACGGGCTATATCGGGTCGCTCATACGCCCGCGCTCTTATTTTGGACTCCGGCTTCCTCGCGCGGTTGGGCTTCTCTTCCTCATCGCCCTTGACCCTGTTCACTTTTAAACTTTATTTCGGTACATGAACACGGTGACTCAGCGCTTTCTGCCGTGGCACAGAAAGATGGCGGTGAGTGTTAACAGGTGAAACTCTGCGCCTAAAATGGAGTTTCTGGGGGGGAGGGGGGGCGCATACCCTCAAAAACCCGTCGGCAGGTGTGGGCTCAGTCTCCACGGAAACGAGAGTAAGCACCTGAAATTAATTGTGTACTCAACTCCTTGTAAGGCCTTTGTAAGGCCTCGCTCTCTGTCTCTCCCTCTCTCTCCCTCTCTCCCTCTC
The DNA here is from genome assembly GCF_963514075.1 of Conger conger. Classification (NCBI taxonomy): domain Eukaryota; kingdom Metazoa; phylum Chordata; class Actinopteri; order Anguilliformes; family Congridae; genus Conger; species Conger conger. The sequence continues at coordinate 56,318,474 of NC_083766.1, forward strand.
TCCCCCTCTCTCTCTGTCTCTCTCTCCCTCTCTCTCTCTGTCTCTCTCTCCCTCTCTCTCCCTCTCTCCCCCCTCTCTCTCTGTCTCTCTCTCCCCTTCTCTCTCTCTCCCTCTCTCTCCTCTTCTCTCTCTCTCCCTCTCTCCCCCTCTCTCTCTGTGTCTCTCTCTCCCCCTCTCTCTCTCTGTCTCTCTCCCCTTCTCGCTCTCTCCCTCTCTCTGTCTCTCTCCCCCTCTCTCTCTCTCCCTCTCTCTGTCTCTCTCCCCCTCTCTCTCTGTCTCTCTCTCCCCCTATCTCTCTCTGTCTCTCTCTCCCCTTCTCTCTCTCTCCCTCTCTCTCCCCCTCTCCATCCCTCCCTCTGTACCGGCGCGCACACCCACACACATACACACACACACACACATGTGATGTGAGAGCCTTGATTAAAAGGAGGCACACACACCCAAAACCGTCCAACTGTGCGTACCTATGGCCGTGTTCTCAAAGTACCCCCCGATCCTCCCCCCAAAAAAGTCTGCCTCTCTGTATTGTCAATGCGTGCAACACCGCCTTGCGAGAAATCTTTAAAACTTCTGAAAATAAATGTTTTTTTTTGAAGAGATTACATTTATTAAGAGTACAGGTGCATTTGCAATAAAGCAATTACACGGCTTTCTGTGGGACTGGAGTGCGGAAGAGCTCTGCGGTATGAGCAGAATTTAAAGTGCAGCAGCCAGCCCCGCAAACAGGGAGCGCCGGTGAACTTAAGAACTCAGAACATGTGAATTATGAATACATATTCTGAATTATACATACATTAATTTTAAAATGTTCCATTCATAATGGCCAGCTTCGAGCAGACAGACAGGAATTTGCAACAACGTGGAAAAATGCCCGGCTTCACAATCTCAGGAGTAGTAGCCATGCGAATAGGGACAGTAGTACATTAGGTTATTATTTTTTTTCCCTTCAAATATCTATTTGATATTGACAATATCAAGAGAAACATTGTGTTTACTCGCTGCTGGGTAACTCGATTGGCATGAGTCTCGGATCGAATCCGGCCTGTGCTGATTGGCCAGCGGCCCCACAGGAGCCGCACATAATTGGCTTCCCGTCGCTAAGGGAAATGGGCAGGATAGAAGGATGCAGTCAGTAGAGGCACAGCATTGTTCATTGCTCGTGTGACTACTGCTGGCCGTCCGGGCAGCCGTGGCTAGCTCTCCGCATGCAGGTATGAATGGGTCTCCTCCAGCCAAGCCCTGCGAGCGCAGTGTGAAGGCGCAGTGTGGCAGCCGTGTGTTTCGGAGGAGAACTACAAACGGCGTTCACTCCCCAGGGTGAGCTTGTACGTGGTTTTAGAATCGGATGTTCCAAATTTGTGTGAGTTTGGAGATGCCAATTTTTTTTTTCGAAGGAAAGCAAAATTTGGTGACTGCTCTCAAGGTCAGGACGACAGAAGAGAGCTTAACGTTCGAGACTTTGGTTACGAGCATCTGTTTCTTCGCCCGTTCCTAGACCGTCGGAAAAATGAGCATGCTGCTTCGATGCTGTTTTTATTGGACTGTGTTCAATACTCTGAAGACAAGCGGCAGATTTGTAACATTTGTTCAGTTGCGCAGAACAGGCGTGTGGAAATGAAACGCTTAGTTGCGCTGATTTCAGCCGTGCTGTGTAGGTTTAAAATGTGACCTTTAAACACATGCTTAATAAAATGCCCTGCTTCTGGAGAACAGAAAAGCTAAGCCATAAACTGAGTGATATCCATCCATCCATCCATTATCTTAACCCGCTTATCCTGAACAGGGTCGCAGGGGGGCTGGAGCCTATCCCAGCATACATTGGGGTGAAAGGCAGGAATACAGGTCGCCAGTCCATCGCAGGGCACACCATTCATTCACACACTCATACACCCATACACTCATACACTCATACACTCATACACTCATACCCATGGGCAATTTAGACTCTCCAATCAGCCTAACCTGCATGTCTTTGGACTGTGCGAGGAAACCCACACGAACACGGGGAGAACATGCAAACTACACACAGAGAGGCCGACCGGGATTCGAACCCAGGACCTCCTTGCTGTGAGGCTGCAGTGCTACCCACTGCACCATCCGTGACGATCCCTGAATGATATCTTGTCCCTTAAACTCTTGTTTAGTTTGATTAAATAATTATCCTCCAGCACGCACGGTTCTGGCGAGACCGTTCACTTCCTGTGGATTCTCGTCTGAGTTGCAGAAATTCGCTTTTTCCCTCAGTCTTCAAAACTGCTCTGGAAAAGTAAACAATTTCGACATTATCAAAGATCGTGCCTGTAAGATGATCGTCATTAATATCAATTTATTCATGAGTGCTCATCTCTCATTCGAGCCCGTCTAATCAAGCTGTCATCGAGGGGGGAAAAAAACTCAAGACCCTGCAGAGAAAGTCTATTAAGAATCAATTTGTTATGGAGCGCAGATTACCGCTTGATTTCTGACAGCGTTTTGAGTTTGTCAAAAGTTTGGGGAGAGGGGGGAATGAGGGGACAGGGGTGGGATCACCCTGCCTCACCTTCATGTGCCTGGAGAGACTCATTTAGACTGTCGAGGGCGGGGAGAGAGAGACAGAGAGAGAGAGAGAGAGAGAGAGAGATAGAGAGAAATGCATGCTGAGAGATGCAGTGAAATGCCTGAGTGTGCACAGGAGGGAGGGAGAGAGGGAGGGAGAAAGAGAGTACGAGAGAGGAGAGGCAGGAGAGAAAGCAAGAGTGTGTGAGTGTGAGAGAGGAGATGGAGGAGAGAAGGTACGAGAGAGGAGAGGCAGGAGAGAAAGCAAGAGTGTGTGAGTGTGAGAGAGGAGATGGAGGAGAGAGGGTGGAGAAGGCATGAGAGCGGAGGAAACAGAGAGAGAGCTAGAGAGAGCGAGAGAGAGAGAGGTGGACAGATGGCAGCCATCAAGTGACCAGCTAGTCAAGCTTCCATTTCTTCAGCAGATGATTGAAGCTGACAGTATCTAGCTGTTTGCTGGTGCACTCATTGAGATAGAGGCTAAAAGCTTCCACGCTGACCAGTGTCTGAACGAACATTTCAATGGTGTGCTATCGCAGGCAGAATGTTCGCGGTTCAGGTTTGGGGCCACGTTTCTTTTTTCAAAATGACTCTTTATGACTCTTTTATAGATTCAGACATCGATTTTCCTTAACTTGAAAGTGCCTTTTTTTCTTTGCAGAAGCTTCAGTGTTTCTGAATTCAGTGATAACAGAATCAAACTCGACAAACTGTGATTTAAAATAGATCTCTTTTTTTGCCAATTTAATTTATTTGTTGGTGAAATTTCAAGGACGTGAGAATGTAAGAATACATAATTATATATTAGACCCATTAACGACAAGCCATGAACTCTATCAACAGTAAGCATGTCATTTAGCTATTGTCTGGAGTTCAGGTGTAAAAATCCAGTCCTGGAGGTCCGCAGTGTCTCCTGAATGATTTTTCGGGTGTGTCAGCCCCAGTGTGTCATTTCAGTCATTGCTTGAGTACAAAATCCACACACCTTCTGTAGGCCTTGATAGCCGGCTAATGGAAAATAAACTACTAATCCCCACAGGCACTGGGGCCCCCTGGGGCTTTTGTTTGACACCCCTGGTCTATAGTATCCAACACTGCATCAACCCTGGACCGAATACTTCAAATACAAGAATATACACCTCACACCTCGTCTAACTTCATCACACTTTGACTACGGTCTGTATGTAGACATACCAAGGAATGATATCGATAGCATCCAGGCCATATTATTGTTATTCAAATTCTACGCTGGCCTTCTCTGAGGTCATGAGAAGTATATCTTTAATGACTCGGTCAGCAGCCCCTGATATAACCCTAATACTGGCGCTGGACTGCGGTTCGGAAGGCGTACGCTCAAAATACTCAAACAGTCTATCCTCCTTTCCTTCAGTCGTCTCCTACCTGGAAGTCTGAGGGGAGGACACGGGAAAGGAAGATCCCTGTTCCTCCGGTATCGGGACGCATCCGGGGAGATTCCCTCGTCCGAAGGGACTCCCGCCTCGACGGGTGGCCCGCGGCTTCCCGCAGAGCGGCGGCCCCTCTCCACAAAGCCGGCCCCTATCGGCCGTGCTACGCTCGACCCAATTAACGAAGCCGAATCGATCAGGGACAGATACGCTTCATTATTTCCGCTACCCCTGGCGCCTCTTATCAATACCGCCATTCGCTGGCGCGTTGAGCGCGGGCCTTTGTGTCGACCGCGTTCCACTCGAACGGACATCTTTACCGTGTTTATTCTGCTTTAATTGTTCCGCGGCTTACCGTGTTCTGTTTCATTGTGCTGTTCCTCCGCGAGGCGGTAATCCCGCTAATGTGCCGTGAGGAATATTTTTTTATTTTTTTTATTTTTCCTAAGTTTAGCGTTTACATTAATTTCCTGCCATCCCAGGCTTAGGGAAACTATAGGGAAACTGGGCTGGGAAAATGCTGACGGCACGGATTTCACTTAAAAAAAAAAAAAATTGGGGCCTGTAGCATTTGTCATTGATGAAACTTTAAAAAATGTTTTACTGTAGTTACCATTGCTCTTAAAGAAAGCTGCGAGAGACGGTTCATTGATTAGAAAAATTACACTACAATCGTATGCTGATGTTATGACTTTCCCGGCCGTTACGAGAACAGTTCTACTTTTGTTAAAAAAATGTTGGGCCCTGGGTTACAGATGTTGAACAAGTGGCTAAAGTTGAAGTAAAACTTTATAAATAAGGCTTGTTGAATTTTTATTACTTTCACTCTGAGCCCGGGAACATTATGGATTGTGTTGCAGAGTGCGATTCGGGGGAGAACGTTACATCAAACACCGTGCTGCTGGATGTTGTCAAGGTGCTGTGGGACCACGAGCCCTTTAGTTATGTATCGAATTTCAGTTTCCATTGTGATGCATCGCGCTCGTGTCACGGTGGTTTACGGCCCGCCGACAGCCGGCTTTTTATTCCCTTTCCTTCTTTATTTTTCCCGTTTTTATTTTTTTCTACATCGCCCGTTTAGCCTCCCGAGTCGCTTCCTCCGGCTTTAGCCGCGCGGGCTAACGAGGACAAGGCTAACGGGCAGAGCCGGGGCCGGAAGGTTGGTGAAAAGCCCTCGTGGCTGTTTAACCAAACTGCCTGACCTGAAATGATGATGGGGGGGGGGGGGGGGGTTTAAGAAAAACATCCTCTCCTGCCAGGCCTTCAGAGCAGATAAGGTCTGCCAGTATTTTTTAAAAGAAGACCCTGTCAATAAAAGCTGAGGCCGGGGGTTGGATCTTTATCGGCGGAATTGAAAGGCGTGTGCATCCCAGGGTGCGGAGCTGTAACTGATTAGGCGTTTGTGTTTTATTTCGTTATTTGTTTATGTCTTTATGTGCGGTTCTGGGGAGTGAAGGCCGTGGCGGGCGCGTGTTCCGATGGGCGTGACGGTGTAATTAACGATCGGTTACCGACGCGCTGCGGTGTGTCGAGGTCAACGCTGCCCTGACCCCAGGTTACAGCCTACTCCATAACCAGCACAGTCATCCGTGAGGGAGGGAGATAGAGGGAAGTAAGCAGGGGAGGGGGAGAGAGGGGTAGATAATGAGGAGGCGAGAGGGAGGGAGCAAGGGAGATATAGGAGTATATAGAAGGAAGTAAGGAGGAGAGGGAGTGAGAGGGAGAGAGAGAGGGGGGTATGGGTGAGAGAGGTAGAAAAAGAGTCGGAGAGAGGGGGTATGGGTGAGAGAGGTAGAAAAAGAGTGGGATAGAGGGGGGTATGGGTGAGAGAGGTAGAAAAAGAGTGGGATAGAGGGGGGTATTGGTGAGAGAGGTAGAAAAAGAGTGTGAGAGGTAGAAAAAGAGTGGGAGAGGGAGGGGGATATGGGTGAGAGAGGTAGAAAAAGAGTGTGAGAGAGAGGGGGATATGGGTGGGAGGTAGAGAAAGGGAGGGAGAAAGCAGATAAAAAGAACAGATGAAAAGGCAGAATGAGTGAAGTGGGCAGAAGGGGTCATCAAATGACCTAATAGTCGGCTTTCATTTCTTCAGCGGATGATTGAAGCTGACAGTATCTTCCTGTTAGCTAGAGCTCTCATTGAGATAGAGACAGATACGACTCTGGATCATAATGGTGACTTCACTGCCACAGACAGACACAGACAGACAGACAGACACAGACAGACAGACAGACTGAACATTTTTCTTATGAGGTATTGCAAATGTAATTATTTGCTGATGTAGCTACTCGATGCACACGCTAGACAGCTGTAAAATGATCTCACTTTTAAGAGCGATACAAATCACAGTGAATCAACGATTCATGGAAGATTTATTTTTTGGCATTTGCAGTATGTTACAGTTTGTTGCCTGTTTAAGAGTACTCCTATGGAGCTTTTTGTAATACACTTATTTTGGCAATTCTTCATTTTGACTATTCCTAGGGGCATTCTTTCAATCCTGCCCTTAAAACCAGTGAAATGAGGAGGCTAAGAGAGAGAGACATTGTTTTGTGCCTGGGAGGCCAAACGGCCCAGTGCTTTTTGTTTCTTATGTTAAATCTGCTTGGTTCAAGCTAATTTTATTCAGTGTTATGTTCGGTTTGCCAGGTTTGTGGAAATAGGATTCAGTGCTTGCATACCTCACAATGTACAGTACGCCTTCTTAACTATCTTGAGATGTGCCCCAACATTGTTCTCATTTAAAAATCGGCTGAACATTATGCTTTCTCTTTTTTTGCATGAATGTTTTTGAGCAAGATCCCCTGCTTACTAAAAAAACTAACTACGGTTGTCATCGATCATATTTCGCTAACCTGGCTCAACAGGTTGGATCACATGGGAACATAACAGAGCCAATGACGCGCAATGAAACAAGCAATAGGCCCGAATCACAGAAAACCGGCCAATGATGTATAGGGGAAAAACTTGAGAAAAACAACCTGCTTTCGAGAGAAGCTTTTTGGATCCATTATTTACTGTAGATTCATTAATGCCAAAAGCACTTAATGAGGGCTTGTCATTGGGTTGTCTTTGATCTCACTCTTTTTATACCTCGTGTAGGATCAGCACCCAGTTGGGTTGAATGCGCGTCGTTTCATAAATAATAATAAATACGTAATAAATAATAAAAAGTCGCCGGTTTCTGAGCGACGTCGCGGGAACCCGCGCCGCCGTAAACCCGCGCCGCCGTAAACCCTCACAGCTTGAGCGGCACATCTGAGGCCGCGGAGGCGGTAACGAGCCGTCCTGCGAGAAAACGCTATACGCCGTAGCAGCCTTTAGCCGGAGGAAGGAGGGCTACGTGGAACGGAGAGATTCCGGCCCAAATTCTCCGCTGGAGGGGCTCCAGAAACTTCCGAGCCCGCCGCGGGCGGATCCAATTAGCGGCGGATTTGGAGAGAAGGTCGCCGAACAACCAGAAGTAATTAGAATAGGCGAGGCAATAACGGCTTCAATGCATCTCCCTCTCAGCTGTGGATGTTCTCATAGAAACCCGGGGCCTCTCAGCCTGTTATCTGCAGAGGCTGCGGCAACTCAATCTTCTGAAAAAAGCCCCCTGATGTTAGAACCGACCTCATTAGCTTTATCTGGAGTTACTTTATTATATTTATTTATTATTTTTTTGTGCTGTGTGCTGAAGATACCATTCCCTTGTAAGCAAGCGATCACCTGGAGCCTCATATTTCTTGGCTAATTTCATTGGTTTCTGTTGCTCGTCTCAGTTTGGGGATAGTCAATTAGAATGCGATTCATATATAAATCGAAAATAATCTCGTCTGAGAAGGGAAAAATAGTTACAGATACAGTACTGGTTTCCGTTATCACTACATGCAGATAATGAGTCCCCAAACCAAACTTTTTAAAACTGATAATAAACTGTGCTGTTACAGGAGCACAGTATCCACACCTGACGTTTTAAATATGTTTTCCAGCAGCAGTGGGTTTTATCAGCCAGGGAAATACCACCACTGTCCCCGTGCAACTTTGACACAACCTTTCCGAAACTAACATATCAAGGAAATGCGATAACCAAACACATTTTCAATTATTAGCAAGCTCTGCCTCGCTTTCCTGGGGTTGACTTCCTAGTAGGAGCCACGCTTGACAAATAAAATGTTTCTTTTTTTTGGAGTAAATTGAATCAAATACGAGAGAGTCGTCCTGGGAATACGGAAAAGGCTGAACGGGGGGGAAAGCGGGGAACGTTTGCCGGTCGGTACGCTGTGTTTGAACTGCAGCAGAAAATGGTTACTGGGGGATGATCCCCTTGGTGGAAATGACATCTAAATGTTTCTGCTGCAGAAGAAAGTGTCAAGAAGGAGCGTTTTGACTGGGGAAAGATTACCACTCTGGGGAGACATTCCCACTGTCGCAAGAACAGAGTGCTTCTTTCGTGATGAATAGCGACATTCAACTTTGTTGGGGAGATAACGCCTCCCGCACTCGCGGCAGATAGCTCGGTTTACACAGAGAGCCGTTTTTAAGTCGGTAGCAGCTCTTGGCAGCGATATATCTGTGTTTTGGGGGTGATGTCAAACGTCAGAGTTAATTATTGTCTCAGAGTCTCTTCTGTGGCGTTTATTTTATCGCTTCTGCATTCCGCGAGCGGGCTTTCTCAGACGTCAGCGCATTAGTATGTAGCGTGCTTTAAAAAGCGTCCGTTTGAATATAAAGGGGCCGGGTCTCTTCTCCGCTCCAGGCCGGTCCATTTTGGCGCCGTCTTCGTTGTTGTTGGCACGCGTTCTCGCGCCAATCGATCGCAAATCAAATTAGGGGTAAGAAGTCATGAAATGAAGTACCTGCAAGACTAATGGAAAAGCAATTTTATTTGCCAAGGAGGGAATTATTTAGTTTCAGACCCTCACTTACAGGCCTGTCTGAAACGCAGGGCCGGGGAGTGTTGATATCATTAAGCTTTTAAACTAGACCTCTCTCATGCCCGTCATAGACGTGTGTGTGTGTGTGTGCATGTTTATGTGTGTGTGAGGGGGTGGAGGGTGGGGGAGAAATGCCCTTGTGGTTGATGATACAGATTAGATAGGGGGCGGGGGGGGGGGGGGGGGGGGGGTACACATAACACCAGTGGAACAGGCTCACTGTAACATGGCCTCAGTGGTACACATAACACCAGTGGAACAGGCTCACTGTAACATGGCCTCAGTGGTACACATAACACCAGTGGAACAGGCTCACTGTAACATGGTCTCAGTGGTACACATAACACCAGTGGAACAGGCTCACTGTGACATGGTCTCAGTGGTACACATAACACCAGTGGAACAGGCTCACTGTAACATGGCCTCAGTGGTACACATAACACCAGTGGAACAGGCTCACTGTGACATGGCTCAGTGGTACACATAACACCAGTGGAACAGGCTCACTGTAACATGGCCTCAGTGGTACACAGAACACCAGTGGAACAGGCTCACTGTAACATGGTCTCTGTGGTACACATAACACCAGTGGAACAGGCTCACTGTGACATGGCTCAGTGGTACACATAACACCAGTGGAACAGGCTCACTGTAACATGGCCTCAGTGGTACACATAACACCAGTGGAACAGGCTCACTGTGACATGGTCTCAGTGGTACACATAACACCAGTGGAACAGGCTCACTGTAACATGGTCTCAGTGGTACACATAACACCAGTGGAACAGGCTCACTGTGACATGGCCTCAGTGGTACACATAACACCAGTGGAACAGGCTCACTGTGACATGGTCTCAGTGGTACACATAACACCAGTGGAACAGGCTCACTGTGACATGGCTCAGTGGTACACATAACACCAGTGGAACAGGCTCACTGTAACATGGCCTCAGTGGTACACAGAACACCAGTGGAACAGGCTCACTGTAACATGGTCTCTGTGGTACACATAACACCAGTGGAACAGGCTCACTGTGACATGGCTCAGTGGTACACATAACACCAGTGGAACAGGCTCACTGTAACATGGCCTCAGTGGTACACATAACACCAGTGGAACAGGCTCACTGTGACATGGTCTCAGTGGTACACATAACACCAGTGGAACAGGCTCACTGTGACATGGTCTCAGTGGTACACATAACACCAGTGGAACAGGCTCACTGTAACATGGCCTCAGTGGTACACAGAACACCAGTGGAACAGGCTCACTGTGACATGGCCTCAGTGGTACACATAACACCAGTGGAACAGGCTCACTGTGACATGGCCTCAGTGGTACACATAACACCAGTGGAACAGGCTCACTGTAACATGGTCTCAGTGGTACACAGAACACCAGTGGAACAGGCTCACTGTAACATGGTCTCAGTGGTACACAGAACACCAGTGGAACAGGCTCACTGTAACATGGCCTCAGTGGTACACATAACACCAGTGGAACAGGCTCACTGTGACATGGCCTCAGTGGTACACATAACACCAGTGGAACAGGCTCACTGTGACATGGTCTCAGTGGTACACATAACACCAGTGGAACAGGCTCACTGTGACATGGCCTCAGTGGTACACATAACACCAGTGGAACAGGCTCACTGTGACATGGTCTCAGTGGTACACAGAACACCAGTGGAACAGGCTCACTGTAACATGGCCTCAGTGGTACACATAACACCAGTGGAACAGGCTCACTGTAACATGGCCTCAGTGGTACACAGAACACCAGTGGAACAGGCTCACTGTGACATGGTCTCAGTGGTACACAGAACACCAGTGGAACAGGCTCACTGTGACATGGTCTCAGTGGTACACAGAATACCAGTGGAACAGGCTCACTGTAACATGGCCTCAGTGGTACACATAACACCAGTGGAACAGGCTCACTGTGACATGGTCTCAGTGGTACACATAACACCAGTGGAACAGGCTCACTGTAACATGGCCTCAGTGGTACACATAACACCAGTGGAACAGGCTCACTGTAACATGGCCTCAGTGGTACACATAACACCAGTGGAACAGGCTCACTGTGACATGGTCTCAGTGGTACACATAACACCAGTGGAACAGGCTCACTGTAACATGGCCTCAGTGGTACACATAACACCAGTGGAACAGGCTCACTGTAACATGGCCTCAGTGGTACACATAACACCAGTGGAACAGGCTCACTGTAACATGGCCTCAGTGGTACACATAACACCAGTGGAACAGGCTCACTGTAACATGGCCTCAGTGGTACACATAACACCAGTGGAACAGGCTCACTGTAACATGGCCTCAGTGGTACACATAACACCAGTGGAACAGGCTCACTGTAACATGGCCTCAGTGGTACACAGAACACCAGTGGAACAGGCTCACTGTGACATGGTCTCAGTGGTACACATAACACCAGTGGAACAGGCTCACTGTGACATGGTCTCAGTGGTACACATAACACCAGTGGAACAGGCTCACTGTAACATGGCCTCTGTGGTACACATAACACCAGTGGAACAGGCTCACTGTAACATGGCCTCAGTGGTACACAGAACACCAGTGGAACAGGCTCACTGTAACATGGTCTCAGTGGTACACATAACACCAGTGGAACAGGGCCGTTTTTCCTCCTGTAAACACCAGAGGTGGGGCTCACTCGTGTCTCTGAATTTGTATTGGTTATTTGCTTAGCTGGCACAATTTTGCTCGCTATTTTGGGGTTCGGGCTTGGTGTTCCCTTTTTTGCCCTTCTGTAAAGCGTCTTTGTGACAGTCTTCTGTAAAAAGCGCTTCACAAATAAAATTTGAATTTAATTGAATTTTAACTGCCTGCACCTTTCCTTTATTCAGTTCATTTCAAAGGGATGGTGTGCAGTATTTAACATAAACGTTCGTGAAATTTACTTTAATGTGTTACACTGGTTAGCATTTGTCCTCTGGCAGGTAATGGCAACAAAACCAGAACAGCAGAACATGACAGAGATGTGTGGAGTAACAAATGCAAATACAAATGCAAATGTGGTTAAATTCAGTGCTCGCATTTGTCACCTTGTGCATTTCCCTTGCATTTGCGAGCCATTACCAAACTGGGACAGTGAACCCACTCAACTTGGATTTCAACTGGACCTGGGAACCTCCCGTAGAACACGACAGACATACTCACATGTCACAAATCCAAACACAAATTCAAATGCACCTACCCCCCCCCCCCCCCAGTAAATGTATTTGCCACCGTGTGCCTTTGCCTTTGAGCAGAACAGTGCGAGACACCAAACCCAGGACGTTGAGCCGGGAACCTCTCGGCGAAGCACCTCGGCTACAGTATAAACCCACCAAGTGGCGCTCAGGGCTTCGAAACCACCCCCCCGCCGCTGTTTATTATTTTTCATTCGAAAGGGCTCCGGAGGGAACGCGCGGTAACGCAGCCGGCTCAGCGTAGCCGTCGCCGCGGCGACTCTCGGCTCGAGCGCGCTAACGGCGGTAACGCCGTCGCCGTAGCGACCGTCGGGCCGCCAGCGAGCTGCGTGCATCGCTCTTAATCAGCCGGCAGCTGCGTTAAGTCTTCAAAGCTGCGCCGCCCCCGGATCGGAGGGCGGACGCGGAGAAACGACTGTGAAATTTAAATGTGACCTTTCTCCTTGAAAGCGACAAGGGGCCGGCTATTGAGAGAGCCTTCATTTATTAATAAACCGCCTCTCTTAGGGCCAGGAAGTGATCATTGAAATTAATTCTCTTTTAATTCATTATGGAACGGGTTTATCGGGTTGATGTGAAGGGGGTTGGGCGTAGGGGGGTAGGGGGGTAGTGGCGGGATTTTAATTAGAAGGGGTGAGGGGGAACGGTCGTACAATCATATTGAGGTGAACTGATTAAAAACAACCTTTGCTGAAATCTGTTCCTGCAGTAACCCTAGATCAAGTGCATTTGTTTAATGTGAACTGAATGAGCTTGTATTACATCACAACGTAATCTTCATTCTCTCTCTCTCTCTCTCTCTCTCTCTCTCGTGTTATAGGTAAGGCCTTTTCCTGTGTCCTGGAGGGTGACTGACAGTATGTAGACTCCTCACAACAGCATATGTACACCAGGTTTGGGCTGACTGCATGGCATAACATGATGTCATCCGATTATCACGCCGTTTCCTTGTTCAACTGTTACTTTGTTTGCCTTGGAAGTGCTTGCTTAGGGCGTGTTGCACTTAGAATAATCGACAGATAGTTTGACACCCACCTGTTCAGTGCTAGATTTGGATTGCTGTACGTGTTGCCTCATTAGCATCAGACTCCAGGTTCAGAAAGAAAGTAAAAGTCCTCCCCAGTATTGTGTTCCGACCGCCTGGATTTGCTTCCTCAGCCACGTGGGAGGTAGAACTAATGAGCGACATCAGCTGGTTGAGTTCATGAATGGCAGAAACACACGGCAGGACTTTAACTTTCTGACCCCTGGGCTCTCCACCTTTGAAAGGGACTCACTTCAGGTTCGGGGGGAAATCCTCGGCTAGAATCAGCCCGTTTAGCGTAGCTGCGCCGAGGTGCATTTCAATGCCGTAGAGCGTTTTGCAGACTGTCATCACAATCAGCACGGCGTGGTCGGACGTGCGTATCCGTGAAACATCTGTCAAGGAGAACTCAAGGTCAGGCCAACGCTGTTCGGTAAACCCCCAGCTGCCGTTTCTGCGTGAAAGAAGGCGGCTGATGCCGTAGGACGTGTCGCCTCCCCGGTAAGACCTTACCGTCCGAGCCGGCCGGAGTAATTCCCACTGCCAACGGTCTATAATCCAACTTCACTTTGAGGGCCAAAGGAGAGGCCCCGGCTTCCAGCGCTGGCACCGGAGCGCGCGGCAAAAAGCACGGCGGGAACAACAAGGGGACCCGGAGGAAGCGCGCGTCAAACAAATGAAACGCAACAAATTAATCTCCACATAAGAAAAGAAAATACTATGTGCGTATTTTTATCTCTGAGAAATAAAATCTCATTATAATTGCAAAAGCTTGAATAAACAGAAAAGGGCATTGAAAGCAATTCGTTTGAATGATCTTTCCTGAATAAAGTAAGCCTAAATAAGAAAATCTAACTTTTACTGCATATTAAAGCAGGTATATTTGCCTTCAGCACTCGAATCAGCAATTATGGCTCTGATTGAATCTGCTTTTAGGTCAAAATAAGCAGCATATGATTTACTTAGGCAGACAGGGCTGTCAAAACATGGGCGAACTTGCACAGTTGTTAAAAATAACGTCTTTTGAAGATGTGCATTGTGCTCGTACTAAAGTGTAGGTTTTCATTCCTATCAGATGCAGTGTATTGCACTTGTCACTTTGAACCAGCTCTGACAATAGCTTCAGGACTGCACGCTGCTGTTAAAGGAGCCAGATTAAAGTTCAAACCTTTGCAACAATGTAATTCCTGAGTGATTTCAGAGGAACTGCAGAATTTGTATTTATTTGTTTATTTACTTATTATGTACCAATGCTGCTTTACTGGTTGTTGAGCCGAGATACATTTGCAGTGCAAATACATGATACCTTTCAATATGTGTAAATGTCAAAATAGCTGTTTATTTCCACACAAGTTCACACATATACACACACACACACACACACACGCACACATGCACACACAGTGTGTCCCAGCGATCCACATTTAGTCTGCGTGGCTTATGCTGCATGAGTTTAATAACCTGTTGCTTGAGTAGACATGGTGTGTGTGTGTGTACGTGTGTGTGTATCTGTATGTGTGTGTGTGAGTGTCTGTGTGTGTACGTGTATGTGTGTGAGTGTATGTGTGTGTACGTGTTTTTGTGTGGGTATATCTGTGTGTGTGTGTGTGTGTGTGTGTGTGTACGTACGTACGTGTGTGTATCTGTGTGTGTGTGTGTGTGTGTGTGTGAGTGTATGTGTGTGTGTGTGTGTGTGCCTGTGTGTGTACGTGTGTTTGTGTGGGTATATCTGTGTGTGTGCATGTGTGTACGTGTGTGTGTATGTGTGTTTGTGTGGGTATATCTATGTGTGTGTGTGTGTGTGTGTGTGTGTGTGAGTGTATGTGTGTGTGTACGTGTGTTTGTGTGGGTATATCTGTGTGTGTGTGTGTACATGTGTGTGTACGTGTGTGTGTGTGGGTATATCTGTGTGTGTGTGTGTGTGTGTGTGTGTGAGTGTATGTGTGTGTGTACGTGTGTTTGTGTGGGTATATCTGTGTGTGTGTGTGTACATGTGTGTGTACGTGTGTGTGTGTGGGTATATCTGTGTGTGTGTGTGTACATGTGTGTGTACGTGTGTGTGTGTGGGTATATCTGTGTGTGTGTGTGTGTGTGTGTGTGAGTGTATGTGTGTGTGTACGTGTGTTTGTGTGGGTATATGTGTGTGTTTGTGTACGTGTGTGTGTGCCAATGTATGATATGCAGCTGTTTGCGCTGATGCCTCATCTCTGGCATTAGGCCATTATGGTGTGTATAAATAGCATAATTAGATGCAGGGCTCCCACTCATTTCAAAGTCAAAATTGTTTTCAAGGCTTCTGCTGACCCTGAAGCAGTCAGAAAATCCCGAGCATGAAATGGAAATTCTGGCAGAAAGAGAAGCATCAAACACCACGCATTTGACATAAAAAAGAATAATAATTTGAAATAGCATAATTTTCCGGGATCAAAAGACTGACTGTCTCCCAAGTTGGTTAATGACTTGTATTGCAGAGGGGAAAAGACTACTATAACTACTATAACAAGCATTGTGTTGCTGAAAGCATAATTCGCTAACATTTTAATGTACACTATGGGGCACGTACAGAACTCTCTCCCAAAAAAGTGCCAGTGTGTGAAAGCATTGCTCTGCCCTGCTGGAAAAAAAGCTAGCTAGGTTTTGAAATATCTGGTAGCTGGTTGACCAGTTGAGACCAGCTCCCAGCTGGACATGGTTTGACCAGCTGAAGCTATGGTTTGATCTGACAAGCTACCAGCGCTAACTGGTTGACCAGCTCATACCCTGCTAGACCAGCCTATGACCAGCTTAACCAGCTCTATTTGCAAGCTGACACAGCTGGATTTTATCGCAGGGTGGTGAATGGCTGTATACCATGACATCATTTCCTGGACCAGGTTTCAAACTCCAGCTGTCCAGGTGTCTGCAATGTTTGTTTTCGGGTTGTTCTCAGCAACAGTGGTTCATTCAAATAATTTATTGGCTAAGGAGCCCACACACCTTGTTCTCCAGGCCTTAATTGATAGCAGAAACCAAAAAATCCTGTGGACACTACGACAATACCCCTGGGAATCTAGTTTGACATCCCTGTCCTCAACAAAGCCCTCCTCTTGAGTGTGGACATGGTTCTGTCTGTGGGGGAAAGGCCAGCCCCTCCTGAGACTGAAAAAAATATATATCTCAAGGGGGATTTATTTCTTTATCTGGACTTATTTTTTATCGAAAAACACTAAGTCTTGGCTGCCTCGGAGAACCAAGGGGTCGTACGGTTTTAGTTTTGACCTTGAATTCAGCAGCCGGTTCAGACCCAAGAATCCAGGAGAGGCGATGTCACTGTGACTGAGTGATTTGGTTGATTATTTAAGTGCTGAACAAACAAAGAACACCAGCCAAGACTAGGGCTAAGGACAATGAACCACTTGCTTTCTGAAACCTCTATCTGCCCGTATGTTACATGTGTACATGTTTTTCTGTATACAGTCAAATTAAATGTATTTCCTATAGCACAACATTTGTCACGATACAATTTAGATGGACCCTGGGCGTAATCCCCACAACGGCAAGCCTTAAGTGACCAAACCTCAGGTGTGTGTATCATATGTTCATCCCGCCCAATTTACAGACTTCCAGTGCAGTGCAGTCATAGGAGGAAGTATTCCTGTCCAATGTATGGACAGTTTTGTTTTCATGCAAATCAATTGACAACAAAGGAGAAAATATATATATTATTACAAAATATCTTTTCTATACTGTTTAGAAAATGCATGGTAAAAATGCATGGTATTTTATTACTGCCTTATTTTTTTTCAGTTCTGTTGCGTTTGCTGATAAGGTATGTTAATGTTGATTTCAGAGACGCCACGATCCAAAAGCCAGTAAGAAGACGGCAGTTAGCAGTTAGCGTAGCTGCTTTGCTAAGCATTCATTAAAAATTAGGATCCATATTCGTGATTCTGTGATGTCGGTTTTTTTTCTTTCCCCGCTTTGTTTTTTGTTTCCCGATACAGTGGAAGGATTGAATCACACTTTATTGACACAAGCTGCCTTTTCCTCGTTATTACTTATTCATTTATTCATTTATTTATTTATTGCAAAACACAAGAACCATTTGTTCTACCAGATGCTCGCGCTGGGGCTGCTGCCAGACCGTGGACAGACTGTCTGGAGATCCACGCCGCGGATCGCATTTCAACTATCGCCGGCCTTGCAGCTTCCCTCCGCTTGCGTACGGGCTGTGTGCGCCTGGCACCTGCGGCATACCTGCTCACGTCAGAGTCCAGGAAAGGCGAAGGGGCCGGCGTGTCGTTGTTGTTGTTGTTGTTGTTCTGATATTGAACATCTGCGCTGTTTCCACTGGCTACACTCAATAACGGGACACAGCGTCCTGTCAGCACACGGGAGCTGGGATGGGCTGCTTTTGGGAAACGCTGGAAACGTTCGCTCGCCTCGCTCTTTCGTGGTCTCGCGCACCTCCGGGGGGGGGGGGGGGAAAGGACAGGAACAGGAAATGACTTATGAACAGGAAGTGACATGACGTATGACCGGGCAGTATCAGAAAGGCCATACACCAGATTTTATTGTAAACTTGGGCAATATAAGTAGTTGAATGCGGCGCAGCTGCTTTTTATCCCAGACATATTCAATAATTTAAACACTCGGGCCTTCTTTGAAAGTCCGTTCGGTGTAAATCTGAGTCGCAGTGAAATCAAATATTGAAACGTTTTTTTTGTATTATTAACCGCAAAAACATCAACGTGATGTTTATTACAGCCGTTGCTCAGTGGGTGAAGACACGGCCGCGTACTGTGACCCGCGCAAGGCGAATGCACCACGGCGCACTCCTTGTGAGACCGACCTGAGATTTCACATGCGCCTCATTGCCTTGCCTTAATAGCTTTCACAAAGACCGGTGTGGATAATGGGTGAGCAATCAGAACCAGACCTGCAGACGCTTGTTAGGGCCCTATTCACCGCCCTCGTCCACCATCGTAGCGTCGTTGTGCTTAAAAGTCTGGAAATGATCACAATATTACCTAATTAGCCACGTAATGGCTTTACTGCAGTTCCTTGAGCGGGCTTTGAAGAGCATTCCATTTCTCCATTATGCGCCCGCATTAAACAGATGCTCTTATCCTATGCGACTTAGAGCTTATGTTTTTACATACAATCCCATTACTCAGGTGGATATTTATTGAAGCACTTCAGGTTAAGTGCCTTGCTTAAGGATGCGAGGGCAGTGCCACACTCTGGAATGGAGCCTGCAGCCTCAGAGGAGCTGCACCTGCCCAGTCTCCACGTCATGGCGCTACACTGCTGCCCCTGGGAAGGCTCTGTTCAGATGAGAATGGGGAGGCCCAGGGCTTATAAAGCAGTATATGAGCAGTCGTTAAAAGTCAGGAAACGAGTATTGATAGAAATGTTATTACATTAATGCCATTTGGCAGATGCTCTTATCCAGAGCACTTGATTAGAGTGAGCAGGAGACAGTCCTCCCCTGGAGCAATGCAGGGTTAAGGGCCTTGCTCAAGGGCCCAACGGCTGTGTGGATCTTATTGTGGCTACACCAAGGATCGAAACCAACGACCTTGCGGGTCGCAGTCATATACCTTAACCACTACGCTATTATTTAATGCTTGCCTGGGATGCCATTTTTGCACACGGGATAGTGTGTTTTGGCACCCCTGGTCATTAATTGTAAAAATGTATATATAAGTGAACAGAAGAAAACCTGACCTCTAATGGTACTACGTTAAAGTTTTCTTTTTGAATTTTTTTTTTTACAGTTTCAAGATAGCAAAAGGAAAAAGGCCCTGTGCAAAAGTTTGGGAGCCCTGTCACTTAGTACTTTGTAACTCCTCCTCAGGCAACTATAAAGGTGCCTTGTGCCCTTCTTTTATCATTTCTGAACAGTAAAAAATAAAAATAAAACTTGCTTTAATATTTGCAGAAAGCTCTCATGTTTAACTTTAGAGTTCTGGTTTGCATTCAATGACACAGATTAATTGTGACAGACATTTAAACCAGGTGTGCCCACATTTTTGCACCTCGCTTTACACTGCAATGCACACACACACACAGACGCACGGTAATAACTGGCACATTCATCGCTTGACCTTGTTTGAACGCCGTGACTCGTTATAGGGTTCTGACACCCACAAACCCCCCCTACTGCCCCTCTCATTGTCAGGGATCTGAAGGGGGGTGGGGGTGGTGGAGGGGATCTTCTGTCGTAAACAAGGCCCTTTTGTTTTCCTATTCAATGATCCATCCTCTCCCCCAAGGAAATGACTGTGTATCTTTAATTAATCTCTCCTAATAAATAACCGTCCGTTGGATGGAAAGCATGTGTGGCTTTGAACATAAGTAGATGGGGTTAGAGAAGATGGGGGAGAGGGTGATTCCGCCATTGTTTTACCAAGGACAGGATTAAAGCGGATTTTCTTTGTCTGAGTAGTACTGTACTGTAGTATGCCCATTGGCATATGCAGCCTTGTCTACACTGGATATAAGTAGGTTAATTATAATATGCTTTGGCATGGTTGTGATATCGTTTTCAGACATCAAAATCCTCTTTGAAATGCATGCGGTTTAATGTTGTATCTTGATCAGACTATTGTTCGTCAGACAAAATGTTTCTTGAGTGTCAGACGTTTACAGGGTCAAAGACGGTTTAAATATACTCCGGAATCTAAATGTAAGTTGATTGTATGCTCAGCAGTGGTGTTCTCCATTGTCTCTACTGTACTGTACTGAAACATCAAAGCATCGCTATGCAAAGATCATAATACAGCTGGATCAATGTGACGTATGGATCGATTCATGTCACAATGAATCGTTCATTTAGAGGGCAAACCTTTATTTAGTCACAATGAGGCACTGTTAATAAACTGTTAGTAAGTGTTAATAAACTGTTAGTAAGTGTTAATAAACTGTTAACAAACTTTGAAAGTTATTCTGTTTGTTATTTCATTGACCTGTTGAGTGTCAATGGGGTCACATTCACATTGCAGCTAATGTGTAGCGATTAATTGCTATTAATCATATCATGTCATTGTAATTGAAGAGAAATCACATTGTATCATTGTTCAGAGTATTAGTATCGCATGGTATGCTCTGCAAAACAAAGCCTGCCTTAATAAGCGATTTAGCCTTATAAAAATCTTTTTTAAGTAGAAAATATTCGTTTGTTTTAAGTTACTTTGTGCCCATTGGTAATATTTTTATTTTATTTTTCAAAAGAATTGTAGAGCTAAGATATTAAGTCTAAATATGAGACTAAAACATTTGTTAAGATTGGCTTCGGCCTGTAGCAGCCATCCTGTGTCCCGTCTCTCTCTCTCTGTCTCTCTCTCTCTCTCCTTCTCCCTCCCTCTCCCTCTCTCTCTCTCTCACTCTCTCTCTATCTCTCTCTCTCGCCCTCTCCCTCCCCCTCCCTCTCTCTCCCTCTCTCTCTATCTCTCTCTATC
Organism: Conger conger; assembly: GCF_963514075.1. NCBI lineage: Eukaryota > Metazoa > Chordata > Actinopteri > Anguilliformes > Congridae > Conger > Conger conger. Next base: position 56,339,033 of record NC_083766.1, read on the forward strand.
TCTGTCTCTCTCTCTCTATCTGTCTCTCTCTTGCTCGCTCTCTCTCTCCCCCTCTCTCTCTCTCTATGTGTGTATCTCTCTATCTGTCTCTCTCTCCCTCTCTCTCCCCTCTCTCCTTCTCCCTCTCTCTCCCTCTCTCTCTCTCTATGTGTGTATCTCTCTATCTGTCTCTCTCTCCCTCTCTCTCCCCTCTCTCCTTCTCCCTCTCTCTCCCTCCTCTCTCTCTCTCTCTCCCCTCTCTCTCTCTCTCTCTATCTGTCTCTCTCTCCCTCTCTCTCCCCTCTCTCCTTCTCCCTCCCTCTCCCTCTCTCTCTTGCTCTCTCTCTCCCTCTCTCTCCCTCTCTCTCTCTCTCTCTCTCTCTTCCTCTCTCTCCCCCTCTCTCTCTCCCTCTCTCTCCCGCTCTCTCCCTCTCTCTCCCTCTCTCTCTCTCTCTCTCTCTCTCTCTCTCTCCCTCTCTCTCTCTCTCTCTCTCTCCCTCTCTCTCTCTCTCTCCCTCTCTCTCTCTCTCTCTCTCTCTCTGGGCTGAGCGAGGGGCCCCTGGGTGTGTGTGGTGACCCGTGTAAATCAGAGCCATGTTGCGCTGCGGTCCGCGGGGACCTTCCTGTGGGCAGGTAGGGTCACCAGCTGTCCCACATTTGCCAGAACAGCGTGTATTTCAGCCCAAAACCACACGCCCCATACTCCTGCTCCACAGTGCGTCTCTTTCACCTGATTTCACACCGGTGTATACGGTAAACAGCCAGCATTAAATATCAAGGTGACTCTTTACGATAATTTTACATGATTTGGCATGAACTATTATAGTATATTATAGAGTTGGAAACAAAACAATGAGTATGCAGATAAAGTGTCAACTGTGACCTTTAATTTACATCAATATTGGGTGATTTGTGATTTTGTACATAGCCCCCCCCCCACCCACTTTATGGGACCAAAAGTAATCGGACAGCTGGCTTCTCATCTGTTTCTGATTAGTCAGGTGTAATCAATCGCTTTGTTAATGTAGGTATAATAAGGCTTTCAGTATCTAGTCTTGATTGCAATGACAGTCAAGGAAGCCATTAAAAAAACTGTCAGTGACATAAGTGAAACAATAGTCTTTCCGTTACAAACTATAACATCATTAGGAAGAAAGTAAGTACTGGACCATTGCCTTACTGTCCAATGCACCGTCCAATGAGTTTGGAGGCATTGGCTTGAGCTTCATGCTTCTCTACACTTCATTCATTCTGCTGCTGCTATCAGCAGTCACACTATCAATGAAGGCAAGTGTAGTACATGACTGGGACCCGCAAGGTTGGTGGTTCGATCCCCGGTGTTGCCACGATAAGATCCGCACAGCCGTTGGGCCCTTGAGAAAGGCCCTTCACCCTGCAGTGCTCCAGGGGAGGATTGTCTCCTGCTTAGTCTAATCAATTGTACGTGGCTCTGGATAAGAGTGTCTGCCAAATGTCATTAATGTAATTAATGTAATGCAAGTGAATCAGCACCTGTGGCAGCCATATCTGCTGTAACGCCCCCACTATCATGTTTCACAGATGAGGGGAAGGGTCCTTTGGTTCTTGGCCAGTTCCTTTTAACCTCCACACTTTGGTCTTGCCACCACCCTGATACAAGTCAGTCTTGGTCACATTTGTTCACAATACCTTTTTTTTCCAGAATTCTGCAGGCTCTTTTAGGTACTACTTAGCAAACCGTAACCTGACCATCCTGTTTTTGCGGCTAACCAGTGGCTTGCATCTTGCAGGGTAGCCTCTGTAGATGTGTTTGTGAAGTCATCTGCGGAGAGTAATCACTGAGACACATCCACTGAAGTGTGTTTCCGATCCGTCGGTCAGGTGTTTGTGGGTTTTTCCTCATTAGGGTGAGTCATTTACTGTAGAGGTCTCGCTTGGCCTAACGGCCCCTTTTGCTATTACTGGCTCGCCAGTGCGCTCTTTCTTCTTAATGATGTTCCAAACTATTTATTTAGTTAAGCCTGTTGTTTGCCCTATGTCTCCGACAGTTTTTTTTTTCCTTATTTCTCAGCCTCATAATGGCTTCCTTGACTGTAATTGGCACAGCGGATAACATTTGGGCAGTGGAACGCTGGCACCCCGTTCGGAGCAGATCCGCTGGCACGGATGGGCCCGGGAAGGGGGGGGGCGCACCGCACCCCTCTCCAGAGAGGCGCTGGGTTATTTACGAGCGCTCCGAAGCCCATCCATCAGGCGGATATTTAGGGGGTCCGTTCGCGTGACCTCATTACTTCAGCCTTATTTACTCACCTTTCAGCGGCGTAAGTAATGAGCGGGAGCGTCTCCGCGCAGATGTCTGCGGTTGCCGTCGGCGATAAGCCTTCCCGCCGCCGAGGCACAGCTGGCGACTCCAAAATGGCCGCCACGGACGGGCGCCCTAAAACGGTCCCCCAGCAGGGATCCCCCCCCCCCCCCCCTCCCTCCCACCGTGAAACAGGCCCCGCCCCGGTCCTGCAGGGACCTCTGTCCCGTCCTGGCTGAACGGAGCGGGGGGATCGCTTACATTTGGGAAGCGGGCCAAGTTCAGAGGACGTTGCGGAGAAGGAGATCGGGGAAAAATGTTCCGGGGCTTCGGGTGATTTAATTCACAGCCCCGTCTCCTGATCCCGCGTGAGTGAGAGTGTGCCGTAGCGCTCTCAGCCTGCCTCAGACCGCGAGGGTTTGGGGTTCATATTGTTTTTCGAGCCGGCCAGCGTGGTGTTCACTGCTTCAGGCTACCAGTAGACACAGTCAATTTTTGTGTTTGTCCTACACTGTAGCTTTTAATATTTGTGTAATTTAATATACAGTCAGGTCTGTATATATTTGGACAGTGACACAGAGGCCTGTAATATGAATGTAAATACTCTCAAATTTAAACGCAGAATGTCATTTTTACAGGTATTTAGATCCATATGAAGTGAATCTGCGTGTAGGAGTTACAGCCCTTTGGAATTGCGCCGCTGTCCAAATACTTACAGACATCACTGTGGGTGTAATCTAAAATAAATATGTTAAACATTTTCCGGGTCGCGGTGCGCTGGAAGGCAGCGGGGGCCATTTTGAATGTAAATCCGTCCCTATCGCTCTCACTCTCTCTCTCTCTCTCTCTCTCTCTCTCTCCCCCTCTCACCTTGACAGATAAGTGTCGGCCGGGTTCTCAGTGAGACGAGTGGTTAATGACTCAATAAAGACATCACAGGGAAAGGAGTAATTATGTCACTTTCCCCCCCATAATCAGTCTTCAGCTTCCCGGCGCAGTAATGAAATTGGATGTGCTGGATGTGAAACCCAGGTGTAACTCGCCGTGACGCGGGATCGAGCCCACGGCGCTCCCGCTCCCTGACCTTTCTGTGCGTTCACCGAGACACGGATATGAGGGGGGGCGGGGGGGGTTGTTACGGAGACGACGAAAGCAGCTTAGGAAAAGTCGGGAGAGAAGCGTCGCTTCTCAGCAGTTCCGTCTCCTATTCAGGAGAGATGGGTGCTAATGGCTGTACTTTAGGAATGCGAAGAAAAATCAGTCTTAACCAGTGTTTTAGTCTCGTAATTAGACTTAAAATCTTACTTATTTTCTCTACAGTAGAAATGATTATCTTGCTTTAAGTTACTTGACAAATGACATTTTCTTACCGCATAGTAAAACTGTCTCACCTCATTGCCAGTCTGTTTTGTCTTCTGTAGCAAAAAAGATACAGAAATAAGATAATAAGTCTCAATATAAGAATAAAATACCTGCTGTGGTTTGTGCAGTGTGTATCAGTGTCGTACCACAGAGGAAGAGAGCACCTGCTTTGAAGCCTGTTACTTAGTCGCGTTGAGTCGTGAAATTTTGACGTGCGTCTTGCCACTTTGACCTGCTGAAGGCCCCTTTTCCGAACACGATGACATCTTTGCGCATGCCCCCGGAAAGCGCCAGGCGGGGGGTGATGAGGTCATGTCGCTAAGGAGACAGCTGGTCCCTGGAAACAGGCTCCAGTGCCATTACATTACATTTGAGCATTTAGCAGCTGTTACACACCTTACTTTTTTTTTTTTTAACCCTTTGAAGAGTAGGGTTTTTGGAATGTTTTTCAAGTCAGTGTTCTAGGACTCCATTGCTCGATTGCCAGTCGATATTGTTGCATCAGCATTAGACATCACATATTTGTGATATCACTCCTTAAAGGGTTACATCTTGTCTACAGAGCTGGGTAGTTTGTGGAAGTAATCCTGTGTACTGTAAGTACCTTCATCAAGGCCTCATTTGCAGTGCCCTGCGTGAGAATTAAAACCCACAACCCACAAAATGTTTTGAACAATTTTCTTTAGTTTGTGAATGAATGAGTGAATCCAACTATTTAAATACTTGGTTGTAGCCAGAATAGCTAGCAGTCATCCTACAGGGATTTAAATGTTTTTTTCTGAGAAGGGAAAAATCATTGTGAATATTTTTAATAGAGATCTGTATTTTTATAAGGCGGTGTTTTTCAGTTAGCGTAATTGCTTTCAGCTGCCAGACTCATTTGTTCTGGTCGGCTGTTCTCTGCATCTCTGAGCTTAAAAATCAATCCGACTAACACGGAAACAAACAAGCTGGGTCACGCAGCGCTCTGCGAAAGTTTGAAAGGGCGCTGCGCTTCCCATAATTCCCCACTGCAGCGCCGTTTGGTGGCATTTACACATCAGTAAATACAGAGGCAAAGATAAGATATTTTGAACCGCGTCCTCTGTGACCTGCTGCTCATGTCACCATTACCCCTTCTGTAAACATTTCCTTCCGTATACCCTGACAATGATTTACTTGTAGATAGAAGGTTACATTCATATCGCTCTTTTCTCACACTCAAGGCGCTTTTCCAGTCATTCGGGGAAACAGGTCTCAACCACCGTCAGTGTGCAGCACCCACCTGGGTGATGCAACGGCGGCCATTTTGTGCCAGAATTTTCACCGCACATCAGCTGAGGTGGAAAGGGAGAGAATTGAATCAGGGGATGATTAGGAGGCAGGTTGAAGGAGCCGGGTTTGGAATTTAGCCAGGACACCTGGGAACCCCCCTAGTAAAATCACGTAGCTGTGAGACTCAGTGTATTACAGTGTGGAGGACTGAGTGGGGGAAATTAAACATAACTGGATTAAGTCCACTCAGTCTCTTTTCCCACTGTGATAAGCTGATTGGGCTGAGCTTGTAGGACATACGGTACAAGTAAACAAAGGCAGTGCACTGCAAAAACCAAATACTAAGTCAAGTATTTTCATATTATATTAAGAATATTATTTATTTAACTTTTTTGCTAAATAAGACCAAATAAATTGTCATTGAGGTAAGACAGATTCATTCAGATTGATTTGAAGGTTTGCCAATGGGGTAAGGAAATTCACTTGTCAAGCAAAACAGTGACAAGCTAATATTTTCTACTTGAGAAAAAAATAATCTTAAGTCTTATCATGCTTTTAGATGGTCATCTTTTGCAGTTTCCCATTTCCTCTCACGGTCCCGGACCGTGCGTAGGAAGTGAGGGCGTGCGACAGGGAGGCAGCCACAGTGGTGATGGTGCAGATTGTCGTAAATCACCGGGGTCCTGGCATGTGCCCTGCAGGGCAGTCCCATCCCGCCCGCGCCCTGCAGAACCCCCCCTGCCTCCAGGCCGGTCTCCGGGGTCGCAAGGGGCCACGATATAAAAGGATAACATGTAAGCTCTCCAATTAGGTTTCAGCAAGGGTAGGCTTTACCTTTTACATTTCATCTCTTTCTCTCTCCCTCTCTCTCTCGTTCTGTCTCTCCTGTCGTGTCTAATGCCTACTTTAAGCATCTAACGCCGTCTGCTCGCTGAGGGAAAGTCATACCGCATGCTGCGTCAAGTCGCCACGGTTACATCACACGAAAAAACGTCTGTCATAACCGTTCTAGTCTGGTACTGAGACTTAAAATCGTATTTGTTCTCTCTTAATTAGGAAATATTAACTTGCTTTAAGTTACCGTTTGCTTGACAAGTGAAATTGAGTCTAACCGTCTCACCACACTGGCAATATTTTTGTCTTATTTAGCAAATAAGTAGCAGAAATGAGATTTTAAGTCTAAAATATAAGACTAAAATACTTGTTGAAATTGACTTACTTACGAAACGAGAGAACCCCACAGAAAGGGGCTGCTGTTCTTCGGTTGTTATATAATCGTGTTTTTGTAGGCCGTTCGCAGCGCTGCTGCAGGGACCCTGTCTCCGAGTGAGGGGTCTGGAGAGCGCATTAGCTGCCTCTCCGCTGGCGGAGGGGGAATCTTAATTAACACCGCTGATGTCGGTGTCCCGAAAAGCCATCTGTCGCCAAGCCGTGGGGAACGCCGGGGCCGTACGCGTCTGAGCGCGGCGCCTCAGACTCCTCGCCGCCAAACCAGTCGCACAACTTTTATCCGGGCCCCGCCGGGAAGAAAACTCAATCCCCGCTACTTTGCTTTGAGCAGTGGAGACAGAGGCCGGCGAAACCCAGACAGACCCCGAACCATGATTTACATACCGCTTTTATTCTTTATTTTACTCTTTATCGGTTTGGGGAAGACTGATAGGAGCTGGAACAGTGTGGAGAGTGCGGTTTGAGCGTTGTCTTTGCAAATTAAAGACACAGCAACTGCGGTTGGAAGACCCCGTATTGAAAGTTAGCGCAAGTAGGAGCATCTCTGTTGATGTTCATCATCACAGAGATTATTTTGCATATCTATGTTTACAGCCACAGTGCCAACATGTTACACAGTCTATGTCTGACACATGAGGGTGGCACAGGAGCGGCATGGAGGTGTAGTAACCTCACAATAAGGAGGGTTCTGGGTTCGAATCCCGGTCCGCCAGATCCTCTCTGCGTGGGGTTTGCATGTTCTCCCTGTGTTCTCGTGGGTTCCTCCGGGTCCTCCGGTTCCCATCCACACCAGAAGACATGCATGTTAGGTTTGGTATACTCCTGCCATTGCTCTTGACCAAGGCCCTGGCCTCAGAACTGGAGCTGGTCCAGTGTGGGTTGCACGGTGGCTGCCCACTGCTCCTAAGTAACTAGAATGGGTCAAATTACTCCAGAGGGATCAATAAAGTATATCTTAGACAGTTCATAAAAATTGATTATTGATTGTTATGTATGTTATGTATGACAATAAAAAAATATACCTATAAATCTTATACTTATCTTATTTGAAAATAGGTTCAGATATGATGATACATTCCATCGATGCAGTTTTGAGTGGAAGTACCACCTGTATTTGAATGAGAAACAGGATGGAAATATGTTTATATTCAGCGTTTACTGGCTCATTTACATTAAGCACGGCATTCACTGTTGATCTGTTACAGGTGTAGTCTATTACACACTGAATTTACATAGCTCTTTTGCAGGTGGAGGCAGGGGTAGTATGATGTTTGTTATTTTTTATTCATTTACTTACCTTTTTAAATGCTTGGTGTTGGCACTGAGCAGTGAGATTGTCTGTTCATATGCAAGTTAATTTGAGAATCTATGAGTGGATGTCTGTGGCTGGCCATCGTTCTGAGGTGAAGCATGTGACCTGTGGAGTTGCAGCTCCTCTGGAAGAGGACATGTTCTGCTCATCAAACTCAACAACTCCCACATCTGCTGAGTCAGCACGAGAGAGCTGCTTCATATGGGAAGGATATACACCACACACACACTCCTACACACACACACACACACACACACACACACACACACATTCCCATAAGCACAGACTTGCGCACCCTCACACACACACACACGCTCACCCACTCATAGACACGCACACACACACACATACACACACGCTCACACGCATACACACACACGCTCACACGCACACGCATAGACACAGACACATTGCCATGGCAGGAGGTGTAGTTGAGAGTAATTACATTATGATTGTTGTTGAACAGGGGTTGGCTTAAGGTGGGGAGCACAGTGAAATCCGCGTTTTGGGTTTGATGTATTTTATTAACCTGGATGAATTAGCGTTTCGCTTTAGCTCATTGCTGCACTGTGCCTTTGCTGCTGTGCTGCGGAGATGCGTGGCTCGTAAGCAGTGCCGTGTCCTCCCACCTCCCTGGCTGTTAAAAGCTTTTGTTTCAGAGCTCCTCCATTTCCCTGGGCAGAAATCGCTCTTCCGGGCTTCCAGCGACCAGCTTTACCCAGCGTTTACCATTGTCCTCCGGAATGTGATTTTGAAACGCGACAATGATGCGTGTGAGGAGATTACATTTGACATGCATGGCTTTGGATCATCGCTGACCTTCTTTTCAAGAATAATTGAAATTGCATATGGTATAAAATCCAATTTATATCCATGGTAGTTACAGACTTGGCCCATCTACCTTGTGCGCTAGACTTATGTTCATGGCTTCACGACCGGTCATATGTGAGTTGTAGCTTATTCTGCCGGTTCTGTTGTTTGTTCTATGACCTTGATACACTTTTGTGTGCGTCGCTTTGGATAAAGGCGTCTGCTAAACAAAATGTAATGTCATGGTTTGAGCTGTGTATACAGGAACAATGGAAGTGACTTCACTCAGGGAAGTCTCAAAGCCCAGTGCTTTAGTTACAGCACAACATCACTCACAAGCTTGCTTCTCTTGCTTCTGTTGTTGGTGACATTTTCCTTTTGTTAGATATTTTCTTTTTTCTGAGATATCTTAGATTGTCTTCAAATCGTGGTCCTAATAATCTTAAAAATGAAATGCGGCATGTTCCCCTTATTCTGTGCACATGCACACACACACTCACACACACACACACACACACACTAACATTCTGTCACACACTCACACACACACACACTCTCACACGCATACACACTACACGCACTCACCCACCCACACACACACACACGCTCACACACACACACACCACGCACACACATGCACACTGACACACACTCTCTCAGACTAACACTCACACACTCACCCACCCTCACACACACACACACACACCATGTGTGCAGGTAATCCTTCACTGACAGCAGTGTGGATTGTTTCTGGCTCAGTGGTGAGTCATAGAGGAGCGGAGAGCCCTTTTCTGAGGCTTCATTTTATGCCAAATTAGTTTCCAGGAACATTTGGAGAGGGATGAGAAGCGGAGGAAGATTTAGCGCTAATAATCGCCATTCTAAACAAAATCACTGAGGGGGAGGTATGCATAAATTGTGTGGAGAGAGAGAGAGAGAGAGAGGGGGAGAGGGAGACCTTAAAATCGCGTTGTTGTGTTAAGACACATTATTGTGTGAATGTCTCATCCATCAGAGAGGGAGAGAGGGAATCATGAGGACAGAGAGAATGGACAAAGCTACTGAATAGGGAGTGTTTTGGATTTGAATGTTAAAGGTGGAGAAGGCTGTTTATAAGCCCCCGTGTCCGTTCCCCGGTAGATGAAAATGGCGGGATCACAGGCCGTCAGAACTCTGCGTTTGCGCAAAGCTGGGGAGGTTCAGGCTCGTCTCTTCCGTGCGTTCGGCAGACGTGATTAAGTGCTGCTATTTTACACAATCACACTGTGGAAACAGAAAATAAAGGTACATTATGCTGGATGACAGGCATGGCGCTAGCCTGCCCATTAGAGTGGGACTTCATTCAGTAATGCCTCACAATTACTGCCTATCTCTGGGATGCACAAATACGCACGGTTTAGCAGCCGTCTGACAGAGAGGCTTTTATATGCTGTGTCAATGTGTACGGGTGTGTGTGTGTGTGAGTGTCTGTGTGTGTGTGTGTGCAAGTATGTTTGTGTCTGTATGTGTGTGTCTGTCTGTGTGAGTGTGTGTGTGTGTGTGTATGTGTGGTGTGTGTGAGTGTGTGAATGTATGGTGCGTGTGTGTGTGTGTGTGTGTGTGTGTGTGTATGTGTGGTGTGTGTGTGTGAGTGCATGTATGTGTGGTGCGTGTGTGTGTGTGCATGTATGTGTGGTGCGTGTGTGTGTGTGTGTGTGTGTGGTGGCGGGGGGGAGGGGCTACTTGGCGTGTACGATTGTTTGTGTGCCCTTATGGGTCTGTCACCACGTTGATGCATTGGACACAGCAGGTGACGGTAATTTCATAACATAACATAATGGCGAGAACAGACTGTTCAGCCCAGTAACGCTCGCCTTTTCCTACCCCTAAGTGTACCTACTGCTTAGTTTGCCTAAACGCTAAATAGTATCTAGCACCGTATCGTCAAGCCTGGTCTCGAAAACCCCCAGTGTTTCTCCCTCCACTACATGTCCTGGCAAGCTCTTCCACACAGTGGCCAATCTCTGTGTGTGATCCCCTGTATTATGGTAAAATGTCGTCTACGTTTCTATAAGGGACAGCATGTATGTATCATAATAGTGACCTAATGAGGGATTACATTCGTTCTCAGACTAATTTAGTCGTACAAAAGCGTGTGGGAAAGCCACCTGACAGAGGCATCTGTCTGTTCCAGTCAGAAACAAGGAAACTCTGAAGAGTAAAAACAAAATGGCCGCCCTGTATCAGTCAACAGGCCGCGCCTTAATTCGAACCGACGCCCTTCCCCCGCCTAACACCGCCGTTCCCCGTGCAGCGGAGCTGAAAACGCCTGTAACCGGCGTCGTTTCAATTATGCCTGACAGGCCGATTTCGCGGGGGCCGAAATATTTTGTCAGTCAGAAGATATACGGAAAAAAAGAAAGGGGGTAGGAAGAGGCACTGACATCCTTTTCCAGAGAAGCAATTTGCTTTGATTGACAGCGTGTCGGTATATCATAATAAGGAACTGATGGCGTTAACCTCCGAGTGGCTCGGCCCTGTAATTGATTGAGTTCTCAGCGTCGACGAGAGTTGACGCGCGGCGTGTGTATCGCTGAGATCTTCAATTAGGGAGCGCGATCTCCCCGGTGACATAGGGGCCCCGCGGGAAGGAAGGCAGACATCTCTTCTCCCTTTCTCTCTCTCTGGGCCCGGGCTTCAGACGTGAGAACGAACGGGGGTAGAAAAAAAAAAGATGGAGTATTTTGAGAAAATTGTCTGTAATTCCACCGAGGAGAGAAAGCAATCCCTCCACCGCACGTGTGGTTATTCCGGTAATTGTTGTGGGATAAACGGAAAGGTGGACGCTTCGCCCTCATCTCTCCGGTCTCTCCGGTTCCTCCGGGCAAGCCGAACTGCGGAAGCGCGATCATTCGGGTCTAATTTCCCACGTCCATCCTCGTTCGGGTCGGAGCGGAACCTTTCTGTTCAGCGAGTTACAAATTAGAGTGCTTTAAACCCACGTTGTTCGGAAGGGGTAAAGAGAGACAGGGTTTTTAGACAGGTGTTTTATACTTACATTCATATTTTAAAATATCTAATTTTGAATTTATTTTAAAAATATTAAAATATGTGTGTGGGTTTTTTTTTTAATAGCAGCCAAGAGAGGATGTACTGTAATATGCCTTCCATTTCTGGTTTTGCTGGTCTGTATTTGTGTTTGTTTCTGTGCCAGAAAGAACAGTCTTCTTTCTGTGGTCTCTTAGTTTTGTTTTGGCCCTGACATTGTTTCAAGCAAAGCAAAAAATATCTTGTGCCTAGCCTCGTAGCACATCTAGATAACTAGGTATTTATTCTTATTAGTCTGAGCAGCTAGGCAATTTCAGCTAGGTTATCAAGCTGTATTCTACCTGTGGATTTTAAAGTTGCTCAGCCATTAAGCTAATCGCAAGCTAATTAAAAGTAGCCAGAAAATGGGTTTTATAGCCCCTGATACTTATGATAAAAATGCTTTGAATGAAATTGTCATTCATGAAATTGAAATTGTTTTGAAAGTTCTTCGTGAGTGTTCTAGAACTCCATTGATTTCCACTGCCAGTAGTGATTGTTACATCACGATTAGAATGTTCAGTTAGAACATTCAGTTATGAACATTCTAATCACGTATCTGTGATCTCACGCCCTTAAAGGATTGTGGGAAATGACAGAAAGTCACAGATGCGAGCTGGAGATTTAAAAGCTGGAGATTTTTCCATCTTTGAGAAAACCGGGATGAAAGAAGGGTCCCTGGAAGAGGACCTTTACCCAGAGTGTTTTCCAGTCTGTGAGTTCCTGAAAGTCGGAAGCATCTCCCTCACTTTGTCTGTCTGCTATTGACCGAGCTTTATCGGATTAAGGCTTAAATGGATCCCACTCATGTCTAGACTGCAATTTTAGGCTTTTTTACCTGTAATATAATACGGCTTCACTTCTTTACCACAACAACCGGCCCATGGATGAGAGAGGCCAGAGCATGGAGGATGGCTTCCTCGGGAGCTGACCTGTTTCCCCCAGAGAAAGGGAGTGGAGTCTGGGTAGGTAGGCACAGGAAGTCTCTGTCTTCATTGTGTCACCTAACTCCTTTCACTGCACTGCCATAACAACAAAACAAAAATAAACCAGTCTCTACAAGTATTTTAGTGTTATATTTAGACTTATGATCTTATTTCTATTGCTTTTGCCAATGAGGTAAGGCAGTTTCAATGGGTTAAGGCAATTTCCCCTTTCAAGAGATAAAAACTTAAGATTTTTAGGTCTCATTAAAATGGCAAAACAGTTGTTAAGACAGACTTTTTTTTGCAGAATATTTTTTATCCTCATACCAAGGCACGTGTCTCCCTGCATGTCTCTGCTTTTTATAGAACACGCTGGAAATGTGCTGTGGAAATGAAAGTCACACATCTTTCTGCTGGACTTTCACACTACAAACCGGTCTTAATAAGTGTTTCATCCTGTAATGAGAAGCGTTATGTTTTTCCTCTCAAGTAGGAAACAATATTAGCTTGTTTTAAGTTACGATTACTATAATGCTTGACAAGTGAAACTTGCTTTCAGTGTTGGCAAATCCTGATCCTGAGTCAAACTGTCCACCCAGTTGGCAATATTTTTTATCTTACTTTGCAACGGAATAGACATAAGATTATAAGTCTGACTTATTTTTTGAGTTTTTGCAGTGCACTGTTTCTGTGCAGTTGCAGTGTTGCGATGTCACGGTGAGACTAATTCGGCCCTCCCCGCAAGCTGCGTGAGTCCACAGCGTGCCTGCTTGCTACTGACACGTAAATCGTGATGGAGAGCTTCACTCACTGACCGCAGACGTTCGGGAACATTCCGGAAATTCCAGGCTGCTAATTCCCGGCCCCGTTCCTGAGCGCTGATTGCGAGCGCGTGATTGGTGCGGGACGGTCCCGCCGGTCGCCGGCTGTCCCTGTGATCGATGGGGGCGGCGATGACGCTCGGACGTCGCCGGGGGAGTCCCGCGCGCGCGCCGCCGGTTCACACGAACGCGCTCAAAGGGGAGGAGACGGGGGGCCCCGCGCTTAAACCCTGCCATCAGGGAGCCGCGGTGGCGCAACAGGCTAAGACGCAGCAGACTTGTGGTTGCACACCGGGGACCGGGGTTCGATTCTCGGTCCTGCCAAAAGCCAAGTCGCTCTCATTCGGGCCGCCGAGGGACGGGGTACGGGTGGTACATCTAATACGACTACCTCCAATTGAATCAGACGAGGTACAATTGGCTACCAAATTGGGAGAAAAGGGGAAAAATCTGACCGCTGACTCTGAGAGGGGGGCACCTGCGGTGGCTTAGCTCACGGCGCAGGACCTGCGGCGGTTTGACTGCGGACGCCGTGCGCCATCATCGTGTTGTTATTTTGTTTCTTAACGAGGAACGAGGCCAAGAGCCACCGAACACCCAGTGTCTGTTCAAAAAAGGATATTTTATTCTTCTCAGTGAAAATGGTGGACTGTACTCACTGTATTAGACAGCGCACTCCAAAAAACATAAACATTGGCCGTCTCAACAAGTATTTTAGACTTCAAATCTTATTTCTAGTTACTGTATATTCTTTTCTTTTTTTTTGCTAAAAAAGTGAGACAAGTGCAAGGAAAGTTCACTTTTTAAGTAAACAGAGACTTAAAACAAGCTAATATTATCTACTTCAGGGAAAAAGAAGATTTATGTCTCATTAGATGACTAAACTACTGGTTGAGACTGACTGTTTTTGCAATGTAAATGCGGCCAACATCGCTGCAAAAACATTTATTTTGTTGCCCTTCTGGAAACTTGAGGTGCAACTCCGCGAAGCGGAAGCACTGCAAATCAATGATAACTTCATTTGTGTGGCACATTTTGAGCGAACCGCGGATTACAGAGCGCTTCACCGGCGTAAGAATAAACAGGACGATTGACGGAACTAGCAGAAGACAGATAAAAATAATTTGAAGTAAATGAAGACTTCAGCGTCTCGGCAAAAACACATTTCATGCTCCTTAATGACACCTGGAGCATGCTCTGTGGAAAATCAGGTGCAAATGAAGACTTCCAACATAAAAAAAGCACATTTATCCATGTTTCACGCGAAGTCTGCATTTTTGTTGTTTATTGGGGGCCGTGTGGGGTGCGCTGGAAGAATTGGACACGGAACAAACAGGTGGGCAGCCCCCATCTCAGCCTGTCAGCGGTGCGCTTATCCGCAATTAATTCCATTCACTTCTCAGCCGTGCTAATTGGCAATATGCGAAAATGTAAACCGTGTGAATTCCCAGGGAAAACCGAGTTTGCCGATGAAATGGAGGCGTACGGTAAACGGGCCCGGTGGTGTATCGACAGAGATGTTAGTCTAGCTCCAGGCGAAAACCGGACGACCAGTGACAGGTGGACCGGAGGAAGGGGCTACTGTCGTAACTCCTCAAAATGGCCGCTTCTTTCCCGGGTGCCCTGTGTTTGCAGGCTGGGGAGCGGATTCAGCTTACCGCTGACAAAAGACCATTTGCAGAGCCGCTGTCTAATTATAGACAATGGCCCGTGCATATGAAGGAAGGAGAACGTTTCATCTGATTAGAGAATCTGTCACTGACACAGGAGGCATCATTCACCCTGACCCAGTTTATTAGGGATTGTATTAGACTGAGGACGGCTCTGTGTGTGTGTGTGTGTGTGTGTGTATGTGTGTGTGTGTGTGTGTGTGTGTGTCTCTGTCTTTCTGTGTGTGTGTGTGTGTATGTGTGTCTGTCTGTGTGCACGTGTACGTGTGTATGTGTGTACGTGTGTATGTGTGTTTGTCTGTGTGTGCTTGTGAGTGTGTGCGTACGCTTCTGTGTGTACACATCTGTGTGTGCGCGTGTCTGTGCCTTCACTTGTATGTGCATTTCTATATGTATGAGACTGTGTGTACATGCATCTATGTGCATGTGTCTGTGTGAGTCTGAGTATGTGTGCATACTGGCATGCATGTTTGTGCATACAGTATTCATGCATTCACATTTTTATGTATGTGTGCATGTGTGTGCGTGTGTGTGCATGTGTGTGCATGTGGTGGTGTGTTTGTGGCTTTATGTGGGCATATGCACGTGTACATGCCCTTGCACACTCTTAAACAGGCTTTTCCTGGGAGGAATAAATTCTACAGTTCTTACCCAAACGTTCCCCATTGCATCCCAGAGTTCAAACACGGCTACATCAGTGGACAGATGTCTCTTTCTATCGGCATGGAAACAGAGTTTGGGTCTGATAGTGCATGACATGTCTTTTGTGTGCTGGGCGGGGTCACTGGCCTGGGTGCTGATTGGATGAGACATTCCCATAGAGGGACGCCAATTGGCCACTGGCCATTTTATGCTCTGGGGCAGGAAAAAAAGAAAAGAAACAAGAATGAATTATCACAGAATTAAGAAAAATAGATAGGCTGTTAGACAGACAGATAGATGGATAGATAGATAGATAGACAGTTATAGAGATAGATAGATAGATAGATAGATAGATAGATAGATAGAATACTGGCTTTCTGGTTCAGAAATGAAAGGTTTGATGGAGAGCCAAGCCCACTCAGCAGCTGGGCCCTGATAGGTCCCCTCTGACGGGGCAGAAGAGGCTGTGCCTTCATATCACGCCAGAAATGACCACCTGGGCTGATTACCAGGCCTCCTCAGGTGTGCTGTGAGCAGGGGCGGTCCAATTTAGCCAAGCTTACACCCCCCTCCCCCCTCACCCCCACTCCCTCACCCTTTCCCCACATTAACCTGGTGTATTCGGTGAAGATGGCAGGCACACTACACACTATTTTCCCCTTGGAGAGTGTACATGCCGTGTAATCACCCTTTAACCTGTTCACTTAAATGTGTTTTTGGCCTCTCATTAGACCAATCCCTGTTAAGATTATACAACAGTCTGTTCTGACCTTGCATTGTGATTGGCTGAGAGACATTAAAAGGAGTGAACCAAATCGCTATGTTTACTGGAGTTCATTCATTCATTGTATCAGAGCTATCATGTACTCGTAACCTAGCGACACTGCAGAAGCGCTTCGTTCTGTTGTTAAAATGGCATAATAAAAACAAGTTTGAACCTGAGTTACTATATGGTATAACATTTGTATAATTGCAATAATGCATTCAAAGTTGTGACTTGCGGTGAGATATTGTGAATGGTGTGCTGCTTTGGAGGCACAAGGCCGAAGTCACTCCTTCTCATGTTTTATTGCATGAAAGATCGCTGGGTCATCGTTGACAAACTCAAGATGGCCGCCTCTTTGAAAAATATTATATAGAATTCCTCCAGAATGACTTTTTATACTGAAAAACAAGCTGTGTGAGATGAGTTCACACTGTACAGCAGGTGGTTATACCTCATGGATTCGAATAGATGGATGAGATAGAATCCCTGATCAATCTGAAAAATGGATATGCAGCAATCATAGACAAGCAAACCATAATTAGGAAATAAATGGGCTTTTATCTCCACAGTTGTGGGTTCGATCCACAGCGGGGGTGTTGCTGTTGTACCCTGGAGTAAGGTACCTAACCTGAATTTATTCAGTGAAATATCCTGCGGTATAAAAAGATTGGCGAAAAAAAATCTTCAATCCAAGTCGCTCAGGATAAAAGCATCTGCTAAATGCTGAAGTCATTTTTACCGACTGTATGTTTCCAGCTAGCCGGGGTAAAGCTTAGGACTGTACATTGCATTATATCCTTTTACAGCAATAAATAAGTCAGCATGTAGACCAGTGGTCTCTCTTGTGTACCTTTGATCTCTGGGTTTATAATTGATAATTTAGCGTATAGTGTATAGCGTTTGTGCATTATACATTGGTTGCGTCGTATTCGACCTCTCTTGCACAGCGGTTCACGGTCAGGATCTGGAATGAAGGAGAGAAATACGCTTCCGTTCTGCAGATAATGGAAACTGCTGGGCGAGATTGATGTCTCGGAGCAGAGGATGTTTGTGTGTGTGCGTGTGTGTGTGCGTGTGTGTGTGCGTGTGTGCGTGTGTGTGTGTGTGTGTGTGCGTGTGTGCGTATGTGTGTGTGCGTGTGTGTTGGTGTGTGTATGTGTGTGTGTGTGTGTGTGTGTGTGTGTGTGTGTGTGGGTTTTTTTGGGGGGAGGGGGGTGGTTTACGGAGAAAGGTGTGCTGGAAAAACAGCACGTTCCCCTCAGATGACATTGCCTGACCTCCGCGTGTTCCGTTCCATTAAAAATTAACGATCTGTGGCTAATTGGACCAGCCATGTTACTAATCACATTATATTTATATGTCACCGCAGAAATGTCTCTGGACTCTGTAAAGGTCTGTGCCACGCAAAGGTCAGTAAACAAATGTTTCCTGAAAGGGAACGTTCATTATTCTTTTCCCTCGCAAGCTTATTTCTGTTTTATGTTGTATTATCGTTATGTTTTCTCCATGCTCTCACAATTAAGCGCTATCTGTCACCAACGTTACTGATGAAGTACGGTGTGCGGATATGACCGGAAGGACTGTAGTATGTGGTATCATAGCAACTTCCGGCCTGCTTTAAAGTGTGGACGCCGGCGCGCCCTGTGATACTGTGAGCGTGGCCCGCTCGTTTGTCTCTTACACACGAGGTCAAACCGGGTCACCGCCATAGAGGCGGCCTGCTCCGGCTGCTAGACTGATGATAAGGCCTACCGGTTTTCAATTTCTTAAGCGAGAATTCCTCCGCTGGCGCGCTTTTCCTGTGGGAAGATGACTCGGGAAGGGGAGGCCTGCGATAGCGGTTAGCGCGCTACGTTCCCCCTGACTCCCGCCCCTGACGTCGCAGTCAGAGTTATGCAAAGGTGGGACATTCAAGGCATTTTCGCCAGGGGAGAGGTACACGGTCGACACGGCATTCCACCACCTCTTCCTCGCTCTGCTGGCTCAGGTGAGGAGGTGGGGAGGGGGGTTGCGCCGGGATGGACGCTGGCGGCGATCCCGCGATAGCTTTAGCGGCTGGGGAGGGGCTCGGGGGCCATCTTATCAGCCGGGAGCAGGTCAGAAACTGCGAAAAAACTGCATCCATTACATTACATTACATTACATTACATTACATTTGACAGACGCTCTTATCCAGAGCCACGTACAGCTGATTAGACTAAGCAGGAGACAATCCCCTGGAGCAATGCAGGGTTAAGGGCTATAATATTTCCAACGGCTGTGCGGATCTTACTGTGGCCACACCGGGGATCGAACCCCCGACCTTGCGGGTCCCAGTCATGTAGCTTAACATCCCGCCGTCCTCCAAAAACCGGCTGAAACGGCGGGGCCTGACCCCGGCTCGACAGCAGATGTGTGGAGCTGTAGAAACGGAGGCTGTTCGTTTCGAGGCCCCGGTTATGACTGTTTTTGCCTCCTGTGCCAAGCTGCAGATGCATTATCTTACACTGCCTGTTCAGTCAGGCGCTCATTCCCACTCAGAGCGACTTACAATGCAAGTCAACATCAGCACATCCATCCGATATGCATACACATACCGGTGATTCAATACATTACGTTACAAGCATTTAGCAGACGCTCTTATCCAGGGCGCCGTGCATTAAAGTGCAAATCAGAACCAGGGACAAGTGTGCTGAGGACCCTAGAGGGAAGTACAGTTGCAAGTCCAAGAGTGATCACATAGATACAACTTCAACCCTTGCAGAATAAATCAACTTTCCAAATAGCATACCACGGTTGGCAGCTAGAATACCCCGAATACTAAGATAATTGTACACAAATTATTTTAACATAATGTAACATGATGGTGATGTATGAAAGTACTGTAAAATGCAAGTAAACGCATACAAAATCAAATCAGATTCAGCCATAGAGCTACAGTTGTAGAGCTGCAGCATCAGTTATGTAAAGCTATGAAGTACTTGGCATGTATTTTTTGGTTATACAAAAGTTATTTACATTAAAACCTCAGTCTCGTCAACAGCGAGAACTCATCAACCCAACCAAATTATATAACACAAACGTTCAAGATGTACTTGAAATAAGTACCTAATGCGAATCATAATATCCAAAAAGCGTACTCATTATAAAGATAATAACAGAGGATTTTGCTTTTTAAATCGAGAGACACAAAAACACATCCGTAAATACAACCAGTTCACTGTTGCGTTACAGCAAGAAGGTTTTGGGTTTCGGGCCTTCGATGCCTTTCTGTTGTCCCTGTGTCTCCTCCCAAGGGCTAATTGGAGAGCCTAAATTGCCCACAGACATGAGTGAATGGCGTGTGTGCCCTGCGATGGATTGACAGCCTATTGCCCAATGAATGCTGGGATAATTTCCAGTGCCTCCCACGACCCTGACCCAGGAGTGAGGATAGATAATGGACAGATGGAGGAAGAATGCTGTAGCAGTCCTAAACTCAATGTTCAAGGATCGAGTGCTTGGGGTGGGAAATAGGAAGCTGTAAGATGAAATCAGAGGTAGAACTGGACCCAGCGTTTCACTTCATTTACATGCTACACATGGATTTCCTCCAATCAATGATGCTGATCAATACCGGCTGGTTCTGTCGTGGGTATTATCAACAGATCTCCCTCCATTGACTGCGTGGGCATCAGGTATCAGTGAGTTTTTCCTCCTCCATTGCTTAAAAATATATATTTCTTCTCCGTCAAGAGATTGAAAAGAACGCGAGACAGAAATAGCAGTCGCACAGGTGCACTTTAATCCAATAGCAGGGCAAATGCTTTCAGACCAATCATCACTCAATGAAAAAGGTTTTCGCTACCTCTAACCAAACCCCTGCAACCCCCTCCCCCCAACCCTCCAGAAAAAAACAACCTCTTCCAAAAAGAAATATATAAAGACAGGAAATTGTGTTTCCATCTTTATGGCTGTTGCACTTGCTCGGGCGAAGTTCAAAGCAATATCTGTTCTCTTTATGGGTTTAAGACGGCCAGTTGGGCTGTAAGAGAGGGGGCTGAAATGTAACGGGGAAAAAACCTCTGAGCCCTTTCTGCTATTTCAGAGAAACTGTGTGTGTGTGTCTGTGTGTGTCTGTGCGTGTCTGCTTGTGTCTGTGTCTGTGTGTGTGTGAGCGACCTGGCTTTAGTGGTTAGTTTTTCACACCATCCTCGGGTCCTGTGAAATCCATTTTTCTCTTTGATTTTAAAGGATGACAACCCCCTAGACTTGTGGGGGGTCTTTGTTTTCCATTCGTAACTCTCCGAAATTCAGCTTTCCTGCTGTTATGTAGTATTGAATTTTTGTTTTGTTTTCTGTCTGAGACAAACCAAAAAAAAATTTTTTTAAATACACTCTGTGAATGATCAAGCACAATCCTGCATGTAAGCCAGTGTAGAGGAATTAAACACATATTTCAAAGATCTCTCATGCCAATCAGTAATTTAAATTAACTGTTGCATTGATGGCACAAGCCAGAATATATTTCTACTAAATATTCTGTGACAGTTTTTTTATACATATCGCTAAAATAACCATATAATAAAGACCCCAAAATTAATTTATGTTTCCTGTAGGGGACATTATTCGCTGGTCAATTTTGAGAACCATATATTCTGTTATGCTGAAACAAAAATACACTCAATAAAAATAAAATAATATTTTGAAAATATTTCCACTGTCATCCAAGACATTTGTATTATGTCAGACACTAAAAAAAAACCTATTTTCTGGCGGGTTCTCAGGAGGATACAGAGATATGTAGTAAATCGTCTTTGTCTCAGTCATTTTTACCCCACTGTGGACGTATGACGGAGCTTTATTTAAAAGTCTTACTTCTTTCCCTTCATGGTGTGCTGCCCTAGCAAAGGTCACTGTGCTAGCGTCGCCGGTAGCTACGGCGAGCGCTGACCTGTTCGTTAGCGACAGGGAACAGCGCGTCCTCTACCCTGTCCGCCACCGACACCTTTCACACCTCCGAAAGGTGTTAAAGTCCCCCGCTAAGCATTTTTAATTCGCTGCAGAATTCACCGCGCTCTCCTGGAAGTGAGAACAGACGCAAGGTCGTGTCATAGCTTAACCTGCCTGGCGTGGCCCGCTAAGTCATTTCATAAGTGTATCCTGTGGTCGTGCGTCCCTTTTTACCTGTACAGAGATTCGACAGGCTCCTCTTTAAGAGGTTTCTCATCAAGTCACCGGCCAACGCTACAGTTTCAGGATGCTTTCAAACTTCTACTGCTTTACTCTCAGATACTCACCTAACTAAACTAAACTAAACTAACCTAAACTAAACTAAACTAAACTAAACTAAACTAAAAACCAAACCAAATCTTGTGTCGCTAAGATGGGATGGGAGAAATATTTATTCGGAAAATGTCATACCATTTTACGAGCTGCCGATTTCTGTTTTGCAATCCGTACTCTGAAATCAATCCATTATCTAACTCCTTAGGGGCTTGTGCATATCCCAGCATGCATTGGGCAAGAGGCAAGAATACACCCTGGAAAGGTTGCCAGTCCATCGCTGGGCCCACGCACCACTCACACCACACACTGATACCCACAGGCAGTTTGAACTCTTCAATTAGCCTAACCCGCATGGTTTTCCCTCCTGATTTTTCTTCTTCTGTGGTGTTATGTCACGAGGCAGGCGAGGCTGCTCCCGGTCCACACCCCGGTGTAGAGGCTGGTTAGCACCAGCCTCCGGGCATCGCGGCACGCCAGCGCGGATCTGCTGTAAAATGGCGGCAGAGTCCCGAGAGACTGACTGCACTCAGATAACGAGTCTCTCCGCTACGTGGGGTAAGAGATGAACCCCCAAAATCGCCACCTCGGTCCCCATTAAAGCAGGTATATCCTGGAGGCACATGTAGTATCGCAGCCCAGCATTCCGGTCTTCCTCGTCGGTAATTGGAAGGAGTGTTGACCCATAACTTGCTTTAAGATTGTGCCAGGTGTTAGGATCACTGTTTGGCACCGGCATTAAACATGCTCTTTTAGTCTTTGGTATTGTTCGGCGTGTTTTGTTTTGCTTTCTGCTTGTCTCATGGTCATGTCAGGACACCAGTGTTTTTCAGGTTCTTGGTTTAATATTTTCTGGCTGTTTTCTTGGATATGTTGGACTTGACAGAAAATCTCTGGTGCGAATAGATGGATCAGGGATACTGGACTTTTTTTGGTAGTTTTTTTGTTTGTTTTCTGTCCATGACACCCCTAAAAGCACTCAACATCAGAGGGGAACAGCCCCCCACCAGACCTGTGTCAAATACACAATTGCCAAATACTTCTCTACGCTTTTCTGAACTTGTGTGGTGTATTGGAACCGAGGGAATGCTCTCAAAAAGTGTGAGCCCCACACTTCTTGTCCTCCTGGTTGGCTCAAATGAACGAGGCGAGAAACAACGATGACAAAACTTAATAAATAACAATAAAACAATTGGGTATTTGACCCAGGTCTGACCCCCAAAGCCCCCAACCCCCCCCCACCATGCACACACACACGCACACCATGCTCACCATATTTTTCCTTTCAAATTCCTGTGTTGCCTCCAACCTTAGAACAGACGGGATTAGAGCAAAAACATTGCTATGCAGGACCGACTTGTCAACAACTTTCCTCTTAATGAATTAAGCAAATGAAAAGCGATAGCTGGCCTGCCACATTTCATTTGCAGTCATCCTATTGACGCTGGGAAGGTAATCAAATCTGGTGGCTGTGTTTGCGTTACCGCGCGGGGAAGTCGTTCTGGAGTCACTCACCCTCCCTCCGCTCACCACACATTTGCCAGAAACTGATTTACTGGCCTCACACCACGACGGAAGCGAGATACCCAATCAAACGACGTCCCCCAGCAGTCCGCCCGGGTCCGTCAGCTGTCAGGCGAACGCGCGAAGACGCGAAACCGACGCGGTTTCAGTTTTCGTTCTCGTTTGAAGGCCCGAAAATCTGTTGTTGTTGTTTTTTTTGTTTCGCCTCCTCGTTAAGAAGCGAAATGGCTGAGCATACGCTGCGTGCTGTCTTCCTGTCCGCTCTGCCAGCTCGTTGTCCTGGTGAATGATGTGTGTTTGGGCTTTTTATTGGCCATTTAGCTCTTATTACATCGACTGGTTACCGGGCAGCCCGGCCAATCAGAACAGGTTTTTTTTTTTTTTATTGTGCTGCCGTCTGTGCCTCTCTTGATTAGACATTCTCAGAAATGCTGCAGATAACGCTCCTCATTCTTCACGCTAAACTCCTGAAACTGTGACACCTACCTTTATGAATATTTAAGTCCAGGCAAGCTCAGGCTCATGCCAGTGAAATACAGTTTGCAGTGATCTAATTGGAAACTTTTTAAAATGTTTTGCAGAAATGTCTGACTGTACTCGAGGTGAAATCATTTAACGTTTATTAACAAGACGGCTGTGCTCCTACGTCCTGGAAACCTCTCTTGACTTTGTCAGAGATTGTTGCTGAAGTGATGATTGTGTACAGTGAGTTGCCTTTGTTCATACCTCTCTCTCTCTCTGACAAGAGCCTCCGCACTCAAGCACCACTGCAGACTGAATATGCATTAATAGACATGACATTATATTCTTTATATCCTCTGTGGGTTAATATTGTGGGCTGGGGGTGGTCGATACGGGGGCGGGGGAAGGGAGGGAGGGGGATTATGATATACAGTGGTATAAATCCCTCCTGCTCTTCCGCTAACGGAAAACCACGCACACTTGACATGTCATTTAACCCTAATGGAGTTTGTAATCGACGGCCGGAGACTCTTCCAGATGATTCCGCCCCACACGCGCACACAAGCGGATTGATACCATGCCTGGAGGTGACCTCCTTTTCTAATGATCGTGCCGCACATATGATGGCGATACATTCCAGAGCCAGCCAAGGGTCTCAGGCTGCCCTGAGGTCAGAGACGGGAGCCAATCAGAGGTGATGGATGGAAGTGAGATATCCAATCCTCCGCAGCTGCGCTGAGATCGGAGACAGGAGCCAATCGGAGGTGATAGAGGTTCATTCTTCCCTTTACAGAAATATCACAGGTGAAATTAGCCTTTTTCACGTGTGAAAATGTGACGCATGAATTTAACATTTTCGCTTGTAAATAATGACATGGGAAAATGAGAATTTCGAAACACGGCATGACATCGCACGGGTCCAAATGCCGAATGATAAAACCGCAATTCTCAGTGGCGAATGGAAAATAGAGGTGGTTCTGCCAGCCACTGTTGAGCGTTGAGGGCAAAAGAACAAAAGTCCTGGACAATATGTCCGTCTGTTCTCTCTGTACGCGCGCCCCTCCGAGGAGCTCCGCCTGACCAACCGCTGCTGTAATATCCTGGGTAATATTCATGGGAAGGGAGAAAGCAGCGAGACTCCCGGTAACACTGAAGGTCTGAGCGGAGCGGTGAACAGACATCCCGCCCCCCCCCCCCCCCATTACGGCTCTTAATTACCGCACGGAGACGCCAGGCAAGACCGGCGATGTTTCCCCGACCTGTTTACTCGGACCCCGTTAAGAGACGGACTCGGGGAAACGGCAGAACGCACTTGTCTCTCCCTGTTAACGCCGCGGGCGGTTATGAATGTTACCAGGCAACCGCGGTCCTCAGGCGCCGGCAGCGTTATGCGCGCAGGTAGGCGGGGTGCGGGAGAAGATGGAGGCCGGCGGGGGGGCCGTAGGACGCCACGCAAACGCTCCCGCTCGGTGGGAACTCTGGAGAGGGAGCGCGAGACGCCGCGGCCTTGTGAATAGCTTCGCCCGCATGCCGGCCACACTGCAAAAATAAGCCTCAATGAATGTTGTAGGCTTTTGATGAGACTTAAAGGGCCCGTTTCTAGGATACAGGTTAAGCCTAGTCCTGGACTAAACTGAATCTCCATTCAAAGTTTAATTTAGTCTAGGAATAGGCTTAATGTGTGTTCGTGAAACTGGCCCAAAATCTTATTTTCGTTCCACTTAAGTAGAAAATATAAAGCTTGTTTTAAATAACTGGACATTTTTCTAACCACAGAGTCAGTCTTGTACTGATTTTTGTCTTACTGAGCAAAAATAATAGAAATTCAATGTTTCATTTTAACCCTGACATGATTGTTGAGACTGGTTTCTGCACTACGTGCGGTATAGCACCCCCACACTTCACCTTCACGCATGACTCTCGTGATCGTATGGCTTCTGCCGGGGGAATACGTAGCCGGCCTGCCCTCAGACGGAGCTGCGGTCACGCAGGTGAGGT
The DNA here is from genome assembly GCF_963514075.1 of Conger conger. NCBI lineage: Eukaryota > Metazoa > Chordata > Actinopteri > Anguilliformes > Congridae > Conger > Conger conger. The sequence goes on from NC_083766.1 coordinate 56,364,380, forward strand.
CCCTGGCCTTCTCCGGACAGACCCACGTCCCCTCTCTCCTCACGGAGCGTCTTGTCTTCCCTGTGGAGCAAGTGGCCTCTGCCTGTACAAAAAAAGAAGAAGAAAAAGTTGTTTTTGTCTTGACAAGTATCTTAGTCCTATTCTTTGACCTACTTTTCTGCAAAATGTGCCGGTGAGGTGAGAACGTTTGACTGAAGATTTGCCAATGGGGTGAGAGAACTCCACTTGTCAGGCAAACTAGTAGGTGAAAACAAGCTAATAATTTCTACTGGAGAGAAAAATTAAAAAACGATCTTAAGTCTTATTACAAGCCTAAAAATAGGCAGTTAAGACAGACCCTTTTTGCAGTGGACAAAGAGGAAGTGAGAAAATGAGTCCTGTTTCGTGTGCGGTGTGTGGGGGGGGGGGGGGGGGGGGGCGGGGGGTGGGGGGGGCTTGATGAGGATCGGGGGGGGGGGGGCTCTCCGAGGGTCAGGGGGGCACAGCGTGGGCTCCGCCTAGCGAGGGTGGCCCCATGTTCTCTTGCTCCCACAAGCAAGGCCCCCGAAACACATCCTCCAGCGAGGGACCCCAAACGTCCGCCATCTTGTCGAGACATTCTCTTTTTATTACCGTGCTGTTGATTCTCTTTTAAGATACTTTTTTTTTGGGCCCGTTTTGTTCTATACACCGTTGGCCCTGGCAACACAGCTCGGCACGGCAATAAATCACCCTGGAGACAAAGTTTATTTGCATTCAAGTTCCGTCAGCTTTTCCAAGCCGTAGATGTGGAATTGAATTTTTACTCTTTTTTTTCCCGTCTTACCTCCCTCTCTCTCTCTCTCTCTCTCCCTCCCTCTCTCTCATCTCACAGCTCACTCCCCCTCTCCTTCTTCCTCTCTCTCCCCTCTCCCTCTCTCTCTCTCTCTCTCTCTCTCTCTCCCTCTCTCTCTCCTTCCCTCCTTCTTCCTCTCTCTCCCCTCTCTCCTCTCTCCCTCCCCTCTCCCTCTCTCCTCTCTCCCTCCCCCTCCCCCTCTCCCTCTCTCTCTCTCTCTCTCTCCCTCCCTCTCTCTCTGTCCCTCCCTCCCTCTCTCTCTCCTCTCTCTCTCAGCGGTGCAGGTAATGATGTGAGGGTTCAGTCAGGTGTGCCCAGTTTGGTTTAGCGGCGGTGCGGTTGGATATCCTGCGCTTTAGCTCGGGAAAGCCGGGACCGGGGCGGGGGGCGGGGGGTAGACCTACGGCCCTCTGGGTAATGGCCCAGTAAACAAAGCAGCAGATTAAAGCCACCGCCACTCAATTCATTTCTGTTTACAACCTGGAAAGAGATCAACCCCACGCCGTAATTTAGGGTGACTGGGGGGGACTTCCCTTGCCCATGTCAGCCACGGCAGCCTCCTACAAACCTCAGAGAGAGAGAGAGAGAGAGAGAGAGAAAGAGAGAGAGAGAGGAGGACAGGAGACGAGACTGAGGGAGAGCTAGAGGGAGACAGAGAGGGAGAGAGAAAGAGACAGATAAATTAGAGAAAGGGAGAGGAAGATGGCCCTAGAGGAACACTGAGAGAGGGAGGCTGCCCTACAGCCCTACCCATGGTGAAGTGTGGGTGCGTGTGGGGGGGTCATATGGGTGGGTGAGGGGCGGTCATGTGGGTGGGTGTAGGGAGGGTCATGTGGGTGTGGGGGGGATCATGTGGTTGGGTGTAGGGAGGGTCATGTGGGTGTGGGGGGGATCATGTGGTTGGGTGTAGGGGGGGTCATGTGGGTGTGGGGGGGGTCATGTGGTTGGGTGTAGGGGGGGTCATGTGGGTGTGGGGGGGGTCATGTGGTTGGGTGTAGGGAGGGTCATGTGGGTGTGGGGGGGGTCATGTGGTTGGGTGTAGGGGGGGTCATGTGGGTGTGGGGGGGGTCATGTTGGGCGTTAGGTGGGGGGGGGGGGGGTTGCAGGGGGGGTCACCCCTGGTGCCCGGGCCTCACAGTGCAGAGGTTTGTCATTTCGGAGACGCGTTTGCTGTGGGCCCCTAGCTGGGGCCCCGGGTCCCTGCGTTCTCAAGCTGTTCTTTCACACTGGAGCCCTCTCACTGCAGGGGCAGGGAGGAACAGAGCTAGGGGGAGACGGAGCAGTTTCATGAAAAAGCCTGCATGGAAAGTCCCTACACACCCGCAGACACACACGCGCACACACACACGCACACACACACACATACAGACACACACACATACCCACACACACGCACACATTTACACGCGCGCGCGCGCACACACACACACATACAGACACATACACACACACACACACACATATACCCACACACACACACACACACACGCACACATGCACACGCGCGCACACACACACATACAGAGACACACACATACCCACACACACACACACACAGACACATACGCACACACAAACACCCACACACACACACACACACACACACATACAGACACACACACATACCCACACACACACACACACACACGCACACATGCACACGCGCGCGCGCGCACACACACACACACATACAGACACACACACACACATACCCACACACACACACACACACACACGCACACATGCACACCCGCGCACACACACACATACAGAGACTCACACATACCCACACACACACACACACACACAGACACATACGCACACACAAACACCCACACACACACACACACACGCACACACACACATACAGAGACACACACATACCCACACATACACACACACACACACACACACACTCACACACACACACACACACAGACACATACACACACACACACACAGACACCCACACACATACAAACAGCCTGTGAGCGCTGACCAACACACTCGACACATGAACAAATGCACACACATCCCCCAAAGGGCCTGTTCAGTACTGCAACAGCAAGGCGAAATAACCTGTCCAAATACCTCAGGGCTCTATAACGTGTTTATATAAACAGTACAGCTGCACTGTATACTGCCTCCATCTCCTGCTTGCCCTGCCAGGTTCCCCTCATCTGCAGTTTGTCTGTGAAGCTTCTCTCATGAAGGAAATGAGAACCAGCGACTCCAGCTCCAATCACAGCTAGCAAACCCACGTCTCCTCCACAGCTCTGGTGTTACGGCACCCTGCAACCTTTTTCAACGTCGCCTCCTTCAAATACTATGCTCAATACTCGATTATGAAGTGTTATAGATGACATGTATACTACTGTTTTAGTCCTGGTGTAGTATACTCACCAGTCCAGCGTATTATAAGGGCTTTTTCATCCATGACATGGAGCAAATACATAAATCGTTACTGTACCAGCTTCAAACTATTTTACGGGGTGACTGTACACAGACTGTGAAAGTGATAAATCAGCTCTGACTAATTTTATCAAATTTGAACTTATGAACTCTGGTATTAAATTAGCACAACATTTCATTGCATACATTTATACGATTTATCATCTTACTGCCACAATTAAGAGCATATGCTGTTGATGTATTTTAATTATGTTGAAAGTGTTGCATGACATCGACATTCCAAATGTGAAAACGGTTATGTGGTGAATACACGTTTTTGCTGCCAGTGATATATCTGACACGTTCTCGCCACTCTGTTGATCAGTAACACGGTTGATGTGATTTGCAGCATCGCGTTGAATGTTATTACGTAGGTGCGGGTTGTGTTCGGAAATCGAATAGATTAACACGGTGAATATTATCTCACCCGCAGTTCAAAGACATGCAGGTTAGGTTAATTGAATGTGGACGCCCTGCAATGGATTGGTGCCCTGTCCGGTGTGTGCTTCCAATGCATGCTGGGATAGGCTCCGGTCCCACCACGACCCTGACTGGAAATAAGCGGGTTAGATAACGGATGGATGGATTGATGCTATTCTTATTTTTTATCTATCTGCGCGCCTATTTTACGCCTCCATTCATTGAGTAAAAGCTGAAGTAAGGCAGGCAATTACTTCCCCGCGACCTCGACGTGAACTGCGCTATCCGAGCGGCTAGGCCGAATGCTGATGGAATGAGCTACATCAAATGCGTGAGGGCGGGCTTGTTTAAAGTGCTAGCATTAAAAAGAGGGAAAAAAAAAAACCGCCATAACACCATCTGACTAACATCTGGTTTCCCTCTCCTAACACGTCGTTCGATGAGGCGAAATTGGAATTGGTGTTTTCCTTTTTTCTTTCTCTTTCGTTTCTCATCGTCTGGTGAAGGGCAAGACGGCGTGCTGCCGCTCCGATCCAGACAAACGGCCAATCTGCGGGGCCGGCTCTCCGGGGCCTTTGATTACTGTCATTTCGCAAACAAAATGGTGGGTTTGCCGTCGTGCAGGGGGCCGGGGGAAGTTTGTTACCGCTGACCGTACGCTGTAATAACGGGCTGTTTCCTGGAGAGTGTTTACGCGTGATTGATGTGAGGTGCTGGGAAGCGGTCGCCGGGGCGTCTTGGAGTGGTTCCTCATTCCCCTGACAAGTGCGTGCGTGCGCACTTCTCCAGGACCCCCCCCCCCCTCCCAAAAAAATGATGTAATTGTAGCCGATGACAGACCTGCACCCCGGACTGTTTCTGCCGGCTCAGGGTTCCGCTTAGGCGCCAAGCCGTTGACGGATGACCGTGACCGGGTTCGAGGTGTCGCTTCCCTGCGTGGCTGTCTTTGATCACTGCGGGAGGATGGAGATGGAGCAGTATGATACCTAGCTGTGTAATTACAGTGTAGCTATCTATTGGGACCCTTAGTAAGCAGTGTAGAGCAGGGCTGCCCAGCACTGTTCCAGGAGATCTACTGTCCTGTAGACTTTCAGTTCAACCTTATTTTGCATACGTGATTCTATTACAGGAGTTGCCCTCTATCCTGGTGGCTTAGGTGCTTGACTGGGGCTTGGAAGGTTGGTGGTTCAGGCCCCAGTGTGGTCACAGTAAGAACAGTGCCGCTGTTGGGCCCTTGAGCAAGGCCCTTAACCACACGTTGCTCCAGGGGAGAACGGCCCCTGCTTAGTCTAGTCATCTGTCAAGTCACTTTGGATAAAAGCGGCAGCGAAGTAACCACTGTAATGTCCTAATTTGTAGCTCAATGACATCTCCAGCTGTTGAATGAGGTGTGCCTTTTCCAGGACGGTTGAGCTCCAAAAACAGGGTTGGGCAGCCCTGCTCTAGCTGTTGAATGAGGTGTGCTTTGTTAGGGTTGGAGTGAAAACCTACAGGATGGTTTCTCTCCAGGAACAGGGTTGGGCAGCCCTGCTCTAGCTGCTGAATGAGGTGTGTTTTGTTAGGGTTGGAGGGTCGGAGTGAAAACCTACACCCTCCTCTCCTGAGTCTCTCGCCCGCTGATGCACCGCACTCACAAAGGGGGGTGATGCAGGCTCTGCACACACATGGCGTAGGCCGCTCCATTGGCCAAACCCAACGGTTGACTGCTTTCATGTTCGCTTTGAGTTTTGTTTGACCGCGCGGGGAACGGGCAGTAAGTGGTCATTATATAAGAGGCTATATATATGTATATTTATATATATATATATGTGGGCTTCGCTTTGGGCTCGGGCATGATCTGGCTCCTTAACGGAGTGTGAAGACCCCACTAAGAGAGAGAGGGAGGGAGAGGGAGAGGGAGAGAGGGAGAGAAAAAAGGAGAGAGGGAGAGAGAGAGAGAAAAGGAGAGAGGGAGGGAGAGAGAGAGAGAAAAGGAAAGAGGGAGGGAGGGAGAGAGAGAAAAGGAGAGAGGGAGGGAGAGAGAGAGAGAGAGAAAGAGGAGAAAAGGAGAGCGGCTGATAGAGGAGTAGGAGACGTAAGAGCGGGTGTCTGGCAGTCTCAGGCTTGGCTGATATGATCCCCCGGCCTGGGCATGTCGAAATGTCTCCGAACAAGACACCTAACCCCCCATTGCTCCCAACGAGCTGATTGGTGCCTTGCATGGCAGCCTTTAGCAGTTGGCGTGGCAGTGTGTGTGAGCGAATGGGAGAATGAGAAGGATTAATTGTAAAGCGCTGTCTAAATGCAGTCCATTTACCATTTATAGAGGGGAGAGAAAGAGAGAGGGAAAACTTTGTTCCCCGTCTCTGTGGCAGCAGCAAGGCTAGCGCTCTCTCAGGCGAGAGTCGGTTGCTTCAAGAGTCGGGGGGCACATGTCGAAACTGCTGAGACTGTGAAGCTGAGTTTGCTTAATCGCGCTCCGACTTTACACCGCGGGGCTTGGCTGCAGACAAGAGTAAAGAAACACTGTTTTTCCCACATTTTTATCTCTTTATGCATTCTGAGTTTGCCAGACCGAATCCGTCTCAGCAATTACAGTGAGAATGGGCAGTCATTATTTTGATGGCAGCAGTCCGAGCAGGACTGGTCCACCATCCTAGAAATGTGAAATACTCAAAATATATTGCAAAAAAATAATACATATCAACATATTGGAAAAGATATGCTGTCTGGGTGACGATGCAAATCGTGAACGCTCAGTGATTGCCTTTTATCTCTTTGTACAGTATGCAGCAGACGTACAGATTTGTAGAAATATATCGCGGACCTTCAGATGACATAAAATTAGCAGTGAGAATGTTAAACAAAGAGAGTTAAATGCGTGCCCCTCGCATGGTGCGCAACACAACAATGGCTACGTTCTTGTTCTGAGAATATTCCAGAACGGCGCTCGCAGGAGATAACATTTCAGATAGCGTTGGTGGTGGCAGGCGGAGTCGGGAGGGCGAGGAGACAGCGGGGATTAGGGGGGAGCGGGCAGGTGGAGCGCGCGGGGAGAGTCGATCGTTATCTGCGAGGAAACCGATGTCTGTCGCGCGTCTCCCCTTCATCATTCGGGTCACACCCCAGTGAGGCCCTGTCCCGCCCCACTGCGTGCGCGCCTACAATACACACAGTATATAGAATGGAAATATTATCTCAAGATATTTCACCTCTTCACAATGTTGTGTAATGGCAAGTCTGCAAATGACCTTTTTTTTTAGATATTGAGATGGCAAATGGATTTATTTCACGCTTTTTTCTTTTCAGCGACTCCGGCTACACAATGGGCTAGTGCTTCACAAATGAATGCCTCTCATTCACCCATTCAGACACGCACTCGCACACCAACAGTGAAAGGCTGCCATGCAAGGCACCGACCAGCTCATTGTGAACGATCAGGGGTTAGATGTCTTGCTCAGGGACACATATTTTACGCGATAGACGTGATTGTATGACGTTTCATGTCGGTACAGGTCACTTTCCCGCTCTCGGGTGCACTCTGCAAACACGTCTACACGAGGGTTCATGTCTTGTAACGTGTCTCTTTCTTTCCTTTAAAGTAGAAAATGTTTTCTTATTTGAGTTACTGTTTGAGTAACTAATATTGAAATGAGTCATACGGCCTCATTGGCCTTTTTTCTTTCTTTTTTTTAAGTGTAGGAAAGAAAAAAGCCTTACAAGTGTTAAGTGTTAAGTTTTAAGTCTCATTTTAAGTCTTCAGAAAGATGTTAAGTCTAAATATAAGACTAAAATTCTTGTTGAGATGCATGTCGGTGGCTGGAGATGTGGCATCGCCGTGGATCGGGAGGATGATGTAGGTTAAGAGGCGCCGGGGCTGGGAATGGTCTTCGGGCTGGGGGGAAGCAGAACCGCCATTAATTCCCATCTCCCGAGCTCCTTCGTTAACTCTGTTTGAAAGCACCAGGCAGTAGTGCGGCTGTGTGGATGATGAAATGGCTTTTTTTACTGCGCCGTTACAAAAGGGAGCCAAAGAAAGACGCATTAAAAATAGCCCTGAAGCCTGCGTTTAGCTCGATTGGGACGGTGCGGGTTACTGTTATTGCTGGTTTCTGGGAGCTTATTACGGAACGGTGATCCGTGGGTACCCACAATTCCACGCTCCTTTATGGACCCCAAGCCGACGGACTCGCTCCAAAGAAGGGGAGGCTAATAACAGTCGACCGACCAATGAGGTTGTGGTGAGTTCACCGGTGGTACAAGAGCAGTTGTCATATACCGTGAAGAAGGAGTAGATTGTACAGTGTAGAGCAGGTCGTTCAGTGTTAAATTAGAAGGAAGGGAAATTCGTACTCGGTATATAGACTCTATTGGGTTCATGTACGCTGAACATTTTACCGTTCAGCATTTATTGTTGTCCGTTTTGTCATTTTAAACTTGGAGTGGAAAATTATATCAGGTTGGGGTTGCATGCATCAACAATGCACTTTTGTGGTAAGGCGGTGTTGTGGTGGATTCCCTCGGTGATACCAGTTCTGTGGGAATACCTTTACCCCTGGGATGCGGCGTGTATTGCCTCGAGGGAGATAATTTAGGGGTAGTGGTGCTGTGTGCTGAACCTTGAAGAGCTGTCCTTCAAATCAGTGCGTCTCCCGGGAACGGGAGTGTGTCTGCATGCTACACACCTACCCACAGTCCTCCTCTCTGATCGCCTGTCCATCTAGAACCTTCTCTCCATGAAGCGCCCAAAAAAAGCCTTTTTCCGGACGAGTTACCGCGGGGGTTCCCGGACCGGCAGAGCCCACCACCTGCTTCCTCACCCAGCTACTGCTTTTACTCTGACACACTCCTTATTAAAATGTAGCACAGCATATGTTCATTAATGCGCAAAGTTGTTTCGCCATATGTAAATACAAATACATTTACCCGCGGAGGTCCAGTACACAGTGCATGTAATACCCCAGCGTCCGACCGGTGCCAAAGTCAGTGGAAAGAACATTATATACACGGTAAATTTTAATCATCTGTCAGTCCTGGCCCTCCTCAAACCCTCACATAACCCAGCAGTGGGTCACCACCCACAGTTTGGGCATCTATGATTTCCCCGCTTTTTCCTCCTTCCTCAATTCAGAAAGTATTGCGAAGAATATGATTCTGAATATGAATATGGCTCACACTCTACTCCACAAGTATTTTAGTCTCATATTTAGAATTAAAATCTTATTTTCATTATGTTTCTGCTGCCGAGGTGAGGTGAGGTGAGCTTGACTCATTTCAAGTGGGGTAAAACAATTTTCACTTGTCAAGAAAAAAGGTAACTTAAAACAAGCTAATATGTTCCACCGTGAAGAAAATCTCATTACGGGACTAAAACACTTAAGACAGACCTTTTTTTTTATTTTTTTTATTTTACAGCATACCTACTTTTTCCACCTTTCTCCCAAATAACGAAATAATGTGAGGAGCCTGATTCTAAATTTGGGCGATGCAGGAGCTCTAACGTTCCGCAGCGGGTCCCACGGTGCCCCGCCCGTGCGCGCTCTGAGACGAGGGGAGAGCGGGACCGTCTCCGCGGGCTCTGAGCGAGTTATTTTAGAGATTACCGCCGCGGGACGCCCGTTCCCGTTGTGTGTAAGTGGTCTGTGTCTCGACAGGCCTGTCTGTGCGCTCCAAAAAAAAAGTCTTAACAATTTTTTATGGAGATTCTCTATACGAAACTCAATTTGGTCCAGGACTACGCTGAATGTGTGTCTGTGAAACTGGCCCCAAGTGCTTTTATATTGGCAGACTTAAATCTTATTTATTTCCCATCAAGTGGAAAATATTATCTTGCTTTAAGTTAACAGTGAAGTTACTGAGTGCTTTTCTTACCCTGTTGGCAAATGTTGAACTGTGTCACCTCATCTGCAATATTTAGTTTTTTTGAGCAAAAAAGACTAAGATTCTTGTTGAGACCGAGTTGTTATTGTTATTTTGCAGTGTAAACTTCAGCTTGTGTGCCAGACGTGCATGCGTGCACCAGCATGTTCGTGTTTGTCAGCATGCATGCGTGTGCAACTTTTGATGCGTACCATTCACTAAACTGAACAAAGATATAAATATTTCACTACTTCTGCGTTTGTAGCCAGATATGTTCTCATTAGACTTCCTTTACTGTTGTAATCAGCAAATTGTTGTTATTGTGTTAGTAATGAACCAAATATGGAGATTGTTGTTTTGTTTGCTAATTGCATACGCATATAAAACTATGACTTCTCCATTTAGTGGTAGGCGTGTTATGGGTTATGGGTTTGCACTTTGCACTTTGTACGTCACTCTGGATAAGAGCGTCTGCCAAATGCCGTTAATGTAATGTAATGTAATGTAATGTGATAAGCTACCAGCTGTATTTCCTGTTTTACTATTCTGGACAGTCAGTGATGTCACGATTTATCACAACAAACAGACAGAAAATTAAATCAGCGAGGCGATGAAAAGGACAGATATACTTTCAGCTCAGGAGCATGCGAACAGCGTGATGTGAAATAGCACGTTTTGTTATTAACACTTCTGAACATCTGCTCGAGAGAGACTCCGGTCCACTTTACACTAAGGTGCTGCATAATTACAACGGTAGGCACTGCGGAACAACTATGTCGAGAAATATTATATTTAACCTAGCGCTAGCTCGCTAATTAACCCTTTCCACTTTGCCCCCCCAGAGGGTAATTTCCACTTATTTTGTACTGGTGCTATCGGATAAATCAAAATGTTTGTAAACAGAGGTTGCTAAGATACTTCCGGGTGGCCACGGAACAAAGTAACGTTACTTAAAAATTGACTGTACCACAGCTGTGTCGAAACGGTTGGCTAGTGAACTACGCCCGAAATCGTGCTGTGTTTGGGACCGTAATGCCAAATGTATTCGGGCACGCAGTGGATTGGGCTTTTTCCCCCGACTCTTAAAAGGGAGGACGGCCCGGTCCGTTCTGGCGGCCTGCGGGACCGCGACCCGTTTCCGGGCTGCGGCGGGCGTGTCCTCACTCTGGCAGTTCGAAAGTTCAGACGGAGATTGACGTGCCGCGCGCTCCCCGCTCTCCCAGGGCTGCAGGGAAGAGAGCGCTCTAAATCCACACCTGATATCCCCGAAAAAACACCTCCCTCCCCACGTCCCCAGAGCTGCCATGTTCCCGTCACTCCGGGTGTCAGCTCGGCGGACGGTGGCCCTCGGCGGGGGGGCCCCGGGGCCCGGCCGGGGGCCGCTGTGTTTATTTAAAGACGTGAGGACGTCAGGGAGAGGAAGTGGAGGGGGGGGGGGACTGCTCCCCTCTGTCTCTTTCCGTCAGGAGCTGACGCCTCAGACAGACCTCGCAGGTGGGAAAAGAGCTCCCTCTTCACGGGATGAGTCTAAGAATACTCTGAACTCTCTCTCCCTCTCCCTCCATCTCTCTCTCTGTATCAATGTCTTCAGGGGAGAGTTCCATTGCAGTCTCTTTCTCTCTCTCCTCTCTCGTTCTTTCTCTCCCTCCATCTCTCTACCTTGATACTTGAGAAGCACTACAATACAAATATGATTGACAGTTGCACAGAATCCAGCCGTTAAAGCAGGGTTGCCCAACCCTGTTCCTGGAGATCTAACCTTCTGTAGGTTTCCACACCAACACTGACAAAGCTCTCCTGCAGTAGTATAATCAGGTGTGTCAAATTAGGGTTGGAGTGAAAACCTACAGGAGGGCATATCTCCAGGAACAGGGTTGGGCAGCCCTGCTCTAGCTGTTGAATGAGGTGTGCTTCGTTAGGGTTGGAGTGAAAACCTACAGGAGGGTAGATCTCCAGGAACAGGGTTGGGCAGCATGAAGTGAAGACTGCTGGCCCTCTTCTGCGCGTTCTCTGAAGCAGTGAAAATGAGCTCCTCTGTTGTCCATTTACCGGCTGTACTGTCAAACACGCTGGTTGCCGAGACAACGGTGTGGACCTGCTTCAGTGAACAGGAAGCCAGAATCAATCTGTCAATAAGTCAACATGTCATTTTCATAGTGCGTTTTTCACAGTGGAGGCAGGGAGAAGGTGAGAGACTGTTTTTTTTACTTTTAACTTCCTTTTATTGACAACAGAAGAAAACCCACAGATCGCCGATATTAAGCACGGCACCCAACAAGAGAGAGCCAGCGGGAGAGAGAGGGGAAGAGAGCGATAGAGACGGCCCAGCTGTTGGTTATATAAGGTGTGATGTGAAACCTTCTGACACATGTAAAGTCGATGTCTAAACACGTTCAGGCTATGTGTGAGATATCCTGCCTGAGTTGAGAGAGAGGGAGAGAGAGGGAGAGACAGAGAGAGAGAGAGGGAGAGATAGTGAGACGGAGAGCTGCTGAGAGGCCACAGTGCATGCTGGGAAATGTTCTTGTCACCGCGTCCCTGTGGGTTAATCTGCACAGTGAGTGGAGAACACCGTCCCCCCCCGGCTCCCCCCGCTCCCCCGCCCCCTGCTCCCCACGGTCTGCCGCCCGCCCGCCACGGGATGATGGAGTCGTAACGGCGAGGAGCAACACGGCAGGGAAGCGGGCGTGGCACACCGCGGCTGAACGACAACGACCCTCGACGCTCCAAGCTCTCCCCCTGCCCAACGCCGTGGCCTCGCGTTCTCCTCCTCCCCCTGCATCGCTCACAACTTCACAAGGAGTTTCGGCTTTGGTCGAGAAGACTGAGAAAGTTGAGAACATTTAGTAGGGCTTTAATAGGGGCTCAAAAGAATAGTACAGCAGTCATTTTGATTGGTTGAAGAGGCATAAGGTCGAGAGTGCCATATGGCACTCTTGGGATTGTACCGTCGTTACGCTTGAGAGCCATATGGCACTTGAAAGTTGAAACCAACACCTCCTCTGAGCTTCTGAAATGGAGGGAGGGGCAGGTCGCAATTATAAAAGATGTGATCATGACCAGCATCCTCATTTGCTCGTGTTGTTTTAGTGATACTCTGTTTTTGCACGGAATTGAAGCTAATGGGCAGAGAACTGAAACAGGACTGGTTGAAAGGTCGACGCTGTTACTATGAAGGCTTGCCCCCCAGCCGGATCGATTAGGCCACAGCCAGGCATTATGGGGGGGGGGGCGGTGGGGGGGGGAGAGGGGTCGGGGAGGGGGGTTTGAGAAAGGCCACGAGTGTCAGCGTGGTTAAAGAGAGGAGAGGTTCCTGAGGGTGGCCCGGTGGCCTGATAACTCGATTGTCCGTCGCGGGCTGTTTGGGGAAGAAGGGCCTGTTAAAGCCATCTGAAACGTCCCTGGGAGTTTCCGGCGGGAATGGGGGTCACGGCCGGGAGGAGCGCTCCCGAGCGGACCGTGACACAGCGTGATGGATGACCTGGCCACAGCTGCTTCCGAACCGCGCCCCCGTTGCCTCACACCGGGGCGCCCCAGTCGCCCCCAAGTTTGGGGATTGAGACGTCACACCAGATCCCACCTCTTATCAATCAATCAACCTCTCGGCTAGCTGGCTTTAAATGTTGTGTTGTAGCTAAAAATATATAATCGGCACTGAAACTTAAGCAGATTAACTGCATTGATACACCACCAGTTGTTTGTCTTTCATGCCTAGCTTATCTTCTCTAATTGCTATGGTAAATAAATAAAAGCTTCTAAAACTTTTAAAGCTAAGTAGCTGTTGGTTGGAAATCTTATATATCAGAGCATATTGCTGGTTCGTTATTTTGTCACTTGAAGTATTTTATCATACTTATTTAATTTTAAAATATCTCATTTTAGTGAAGCTGTGTGATTGCGTAAAGATCAATCATGAATAGTGTCATGTTTTGTTCAATACTAGCTGTGCATTATGCTTTAAATATTATTAAAATTGGCCACACTATTGCAGTGCATCTCCCTAAAGGCTTCATAAAACATTTATAAAACTTTCATTTCCACTGTATAACATCTTCATAAATCATTAATCACCATTTCCACAGCAATTATAGTCAGATGGTTGACCTTCAGTCAAGTGAGATCATGCCATAAGTCACATTATACATAATTTGTTGCGTTATCTTTCATAAGGCATTCTATTTCCTTGTAAATTATTTATAAATATGTCGTTACAAGGTAATTAAGGTGTTTTACATGCTTCGAGAAGGCCCGGACAATACTCCTTATGTAAATTGTGTGCAAACATTTAATTTATTTTAAATATATTTGTCAACTAACAAACAAA
>NC_083766.1:56391566-56591817 GCF_963514075.1 Conger conger
AAAAGTATTGGAATCCAAAACAATTACGTATTTGTCCCAGGTCGGGATTGAAAATGATGAATCAAAAGGACTCAAAAATAGCAGTATGCAGTATAGCCAGGTTGGCTTCCTAAATGGTTAAATGGTTGGCATTTATATAGCGCCTTTATCCAAAACGCTATACAATTGATGCTTCTCCATTCACCCATTCATACACACACTCACACACCGACGGCGATTGGCTGCCGTGCAAGGCGCCAACCAGCTGGTCAGGAGCATTTGGGGGTCGGGGGTCTCGCTCAGGGACACTTCGACACAGCCCGGGCGGGGATCGCACCAGCAACCCTCCGACTGCCAGACGACCGCTCTTACTGCCTGAGCCATGTCGCCTCCTATGTACTCCGAGAGCTATGGAGGGATGAGAAAACAGAAAGGAAACTAACGGGCAGGTGGAAAGATGGGCAGAGCAGTAAGAAAAAGAGCCGCGGTGCACATTTGGCCTTTGAGTCGGAGATCGGATGTGGAGTGTGGCTCGTGTGGATTCATGTTTCTTTATGTTTGGCTCTGGCCCTGAAGCCCGTCAGGTATTCCCCCACAATGCCAGGCGGCTGCATTGGGTTCCGGAGAAAGAGGAATGTACAGAAATGTCTGGGCCTCGACAAGGTCATTTCCATTGTGTCGGGCAATTAATTTACAGAGCTGTAATAGCTGGCATAGAAGTGTGTGTGTGTGGGCATATGTGTGTGTGTGTGTGTGTGTGTGTGTGTGTCTACGTGTGCGAGTGTGTGTGTGCGTCTGCGCTTGTGTGCGTGCGTGTGTGTGTGTGCATGCGGGTGTGTGTCTGTGTGTGTGCGTGTGTGCGTGCGTGTGTCTGTGTGTGTGTGCGTGTGTGCGTGCGAGTGTGCGTGTGTGTGTGTGTGTGCGTGTGTCTGTGTGTGTGTGTGTGTGCGTGCATGCGAGTGTGCGTGCGTGCGTGTGTGTGTCTGTGTGCGTGTGTGCTTGTGTGTGTGTGTGTGTGCGTGCGTGTGTGTGCGTGCGTGTGTGTGTGTCTGTGTATGTACATTCCCATGTCTCATGTTCCTTCTCTTCTCTTCTCTTCCCCTCCCCAGGTAAGCATGCTTCCAGTTGATTGGCAGGTGCATTGTCCTGGTCAGTGGCGTGTTGAAGAGAGGGTGGCGAGGAGGCAAAGTCCAGGCCGCCACTTCAGTGAACTACAATGACCACAGTGCCTCTGCCCAGGAAGATAACACACAACCCCCTTCAGAGGTTCTCAAGTGTCCGTTTAAGGGCGTACAAATCACCTAACAATGCATGGACCGTCTCCCTTTGACACCTGTCCTGAAATGAGCCCTTTCCTATTGTGTGTGGGAGGGTGCTTTCAGCGCCCTCTGGCAACCCTGTTTTTTTTAACCAGAGTTTTGCCTTTTGATGTTCTGTTTGTTTAAGCTGCTATGGCGTGAGGTCACAAATATGTAATTGGAATGTTCCGGAACTGAACATTCTATTGCTGTTGTAACAATCACTACTGGTGATTGGAAACAGTGGAGCTCTAGAACATTCTAATGCTTATGTCACAATCACTACAGGTGATTGAAAGCAAGTGAATTCTAGAACACTGTTGAAAGAAGCATTGTTAAAAAAAAAAAAAGCCCTGTTCTTCAAAGGGTTAAAAGCAGACTTGCTTTTTCTACCTGAGAGCTTATTAAGGCTCTGTTCTCCCTCCGCGTAAGGAGCTGATACCTGGACTCTGAGCCCCGCTCTCTAGCTCAGCAGCCCCTCCTCCCCTGAATGTGTCAGAATTGACGGTGGTAGAACAGGCAGGAAATAGGAGCAAGGGAAGGGAAGGGGAGAAGAGGGAGGGGGGTGTTTTCTCTCTGGAGCTGAGAGGAATAATCAGCTGGCCCTCCTTCCTCCCTCCTCCTCCTCCTCTTCGTCCCTTTCGGGGCTGTTTGTGATTGGCCGAGTCCCCTGCGACAGGCCTTTATTAGCCGTGTGCTTGTTGTGAGGCTCTAATTGGACATTACTGTATGCAGGCTGTTTTCAAAGGGGGGGGGGGGGGGGGTGTCAGATCGATGCTGCTACAGGAAGAAAAGCCAGGAGTAAACCTGTCACAGGATCATTCCTGTTTCACTGGAGGTTTTCTGTGCGTGTGTGTGTGTGTGTGTGTGTGTGTGTGAGTGTGTGCATGCGTGTGTGTGTGTGTGTGTATGTGTGCGTGTGTGTGTGTGTGTGTGTGTGTGTCGTTGTGTGTGTCTGTGTGTGAGTGTGTGTGTGTGTGTGTCTACGTGTGTGTGAGTGTGTGCATGCGTGTGTGTGTGTGTGTGTGTGTCTGTGGAGTATGTGCTAAATCCGGGCGGTGTGTGAATTAGCAGCTGCTGCTGATAGTACCACAGAGCTGTGGAGACGCCAGATTCCACTTCCTCTTTTCCTCAGAGACAGATGCCACTCTCCCTCCTGGAAACACAATCTGTGAAGTGTGTGTCTGTGTGTGTGTGTGTGTGTGTATGTCTGTGTATGTCTGTGTGTGTGAGTGTGTGTGTGTGTGTTTGCTTTTCTCTGATATCTCTTCAGCACACATATGCTCATGTAATTGGCTGGCAAATCTTTGGTTGCACAGATAAGGAAGCTGGTGAATTGACTTCATGGGTTTGGGTCACAAGAGCCCTGGAGATGATTAGTCTACCACACTATATACAATAAATAAGCCAACAGGTTGCCATGCGTGCAGACACCTTAACATCGGCCCTGAGTAAGCACTCAAATCCAGTCTGAACTGGGCGTCCATTTTAAGGTCCATCTGTTCTGGGGCAGCTCTGAGTCCCCCTGGGCCACCGTGGATGGTTGAGTGTAGCAGACACTGTTGAAAGGAGAGAGGCTCTTCAGATAGCAAACGCTTCATATGCATAGGAACTCGCTGCTGATATGTGCACAGCTTTGTTAAGGGCAGACACTCAAATGTATGATTTTTGTTGTGTGCAGATGCAGTACGCCATTTTGAAACAGTTGCTGACACAGAGCGCCATTTTGAAACATTTGTTCCATTTTGAAACCGAAACGGTCGTTTCGAAACGGTTGAAAACATACACTCAGTGACGGCTTTTTTAGGTTGACTGCTAATCCACATACCTTATCAACCAAGGCAGCAACTCCGTGCATAAAAGCATGCAGACATGGTCAAGAGGTTGTTGTTCAGACTAAACATCTGAGTGAGGAAACTACTTTAAAAAGTAGAACTTAACTGCAGTGCATGAGAACATTTAAAAAAAACTTTATTCAGCCAAATTAGCAAACTGAAACTTGAATGTGAAACTTTTTATACGAATGACCTGCGGAGTCACAGAGGGTTGGAAATGCAGGGGATCGTAAAGTCAGTCGTGTCACGGGTGGTTTGTCGATTCGGTGGCCAGAAACAGAGAGGCAGAGAGAGGCAGTTTCATGGGAATTTGACCAGGACACCGCGGTTATCACCTCTACTCTTTGGAGAAGTGCCATGGGATTCAGAGTGAGAACGATGAGTCAGGGCCCGGGTTTGACAGTGTCATATGAAGCACAACACCTTCTACACTGCGGTGCCCTCCGTGGCCTCTCCAAGGCCCATCACACAACAATGCTCCGATGTCCAGCAGGTGATGTGTAATTGGTGTAAAAAGAAAAGTTCCAGCACATCTCCCAAGGGGCAGCCAAGGCCTGCATCAGGCAGCAGTATGGCCCAACAGATAGAGAACTGGGCTTGTAGCCTAAGGGGTTCTGGATTAATTCCCAGGTAGGACATTGCCTACCCGTCTGAAAAAACAGTTCAAGCTAGGTTTCAAAACGGATCTTCGTAAGGTCTCATGGCCTCTGCCGCAGTATCACACAGTGGGCCTCATGCAAAAACATTTTCGTATTTTTATCATAATTGTTCCGTTATAATACACTATATATGTTACTGTAGGTGTGTTCTGTGTTCTGAGTGGTTCTTGCATGAGCTTCAATAAGAATTCCCGTCTCCACCCAGACCTCAAAGATACCCCCAGATTAAGCAATGAGGGAACAAAACGGTGGTCATTGTTTTAACGGCTTATTCAGAGCGAGAAGTATCGTCTCAACACCTAGTGTGGGTGCGTGAGGTTATTTATCCCTGCGTTTTCTCCCTGGCCAACTAATTAACTTGAGCAGCCAGCAAGAGGAACAGGCACAGCCCAACACGAAATGGCACGGAGGTGCAGCAAGGCAGACTAAAAGTGAAAACGTTTTTCAGAAGACCAGAGACGGGCACAGAACGATGACTCGTGTGGCCTTCTGTGCTTTGGATGTCCAGAATTGAAGTAAGAAATTAGTCTTTGTTTCAGGAGCTGACTAATTTCATTCCTCTCTCATGGTTTTCTTTGAAAACTGGAGATTGAGGTGGAGATGGGAGGAGGTAGGTTAGACACTGTCTGGAACATTATACGCATTTCTTTCACCTTGAACATCATTATTTGAGATACAAACGATCTAAAATTATGCAGGCGATAGGGAGAATCGAGACGGTATTTGTTTTTTTTCTAAAATGGCTGGTGCAAGCGCAGTTCCTTGGCGAGACACAAAGTGTGGAGACACTGGGGTCTACTTATGCAAACTATCTTCAGCAAGCGGTGCTAGCAGATGGCTTCCCCAAATTAGCCCTGAAAATCACAAATTCTGAAACCTCACGCCAACTCCCATACAAGTTTTCAACATTTTCACCCAGAAGTGTCCTTTTAAGGCCCACCATCAACCATCCACCCCCATACATTTCTACCTCCCCAATTTTAGTGCCTCATCCTGGTCAGACAACACTTCTAGCTAACATACCTGTAGCACCGACAAGATAGCTATCCGTACAGACAGCGACTACAGTGTAAGTAATATTCAAATCAACACACTATTGCCCCCTTTCTCTGTTTAAATTATGCCTCAAAATTAGTTTAAAATATTCGCAACCATGAGGTGAACTGGAGGTTACAGCACTACGCTCTTGTGTTCAGCATAATTAACAGGCAAACCCCTGCTGTGATGTAATTCCACAGCTAACGCTGTCTGTCAAAGCAGAATGACTATACAGAAATAGCATTGTGGCATACGGCATTGTGATTACATTTTTTTTCTGAGATTGGATTGGGGAAGAGAAATGTAAAAGAATGTGAATGACTGTTTTTGAAACTTCTTTTGAACTTCTTTTAAGACTATCGGCTTAATTTGTTGTGACACATGTCCCTAGGAAACAAACAGATTGTCTAAAATAGGAACCCACTGTTAACCTGAGTTTTTGTTTTTGTTTTCCAGATGGTTAAAAACCTCCCAGTTTGCATGTATTCTGAGCTTTACTTATGAAACAATAAAATGAGAAAATGAGTTGTGTTCACAAAATATAATGGAGTTTGCTGAATTACAAAATAATACATTTTAACAAATACATTATTTTCTTTGAACTTGCAATATAACCATAAATTATCTAAGCATACTTATATCAGGAACTAATATGGTGTTGCAATACAGTGTAATTGGCTGAAAATGAGTTTTGAATGATATCTCAATCGAGGCGTCAAAATCGTTTGTACGTTTTATAATATTACTCCTTTATCAGACAATCATCAAAACATCACATCCATTTTTCTCTGAACAGACGAGACTTGTTAGCGCACGATGGTCATCTAATTACAGGATCTCTCCGTGAGACTGGGCCAGTGCAGATAATGTTGTTTGTTGTCAAGATAATTACTCGCCGAGTATGGAAGGTTTGAATTCCCTCTTCCAATTAGCCCGTTTGACAAAAAGAGCGGATTGAAATTAATAGCGGTGAAATCGTGAAGAGGAATCTGTCCGCCCATCAGCTTCCATCTGCGGCTTTCTGCCGGGGTCCCGAACCTCAGACGGTGCTTGACATGCCGGGCCTACGGAGCTTCACGGACCAGCCGCGTTATTCCGGGGCTGAATGAACACCGTCGGTCTCTCCGTCAGGAGCGTCGAGCTCCGGTTTCGCCGGGAACGCTCGGAAAGGCGCGCAGATTGTATATCATTATTTTAATGAAGCTGTGCGCAGCGTACAGGTGTCAACGCCATCTCCGCACCACAATGCTCATTTCTCCACACCCTGTCCTGCTAAAGTTCCTGCTCCTACAGTGCATCTGTTCCAGAGAGAGCAGAGCAGGGAGACGCGAACCAATCACGGCAAGGCCAGGCGTGACACAGCGCTAACTCAGCCGGTTGACCCCCTGACCCCTGTATTCAGAGCTGTGCATTTAACCAGCTGTATTTTCCATTTTTTACGCTACACCCACGCTCCCATCAAAACAGTATTTTTAAATGGCATCCGTGTCACGAGGCGTTCCCGCCAAAACGTAGCACCCGCTCTCACCAGCCGCCGCCCACGGGGTTGAACGAATTACGCCGCGCCAGGACCGCCCTCGATTAACCCTTCGACTCCAATTATAGTGTTTATTTCCTTATTGCCGACGGTCTTTGTGGTTTAATATCCTGCCCGGCAGGGTGGCGTGGAAAAGCAGACAACGGCCCCATTGTAGGTCAAGAAGCTGAACGGCAGGATTTAATTAAAGCGTTTGAATTGAATTACATATCGCTTTATTGATCAGAGTCCAGTTTTAAATTGCCACCCCCAGGTTGTGCTGAACCGTGGGGCCAGTCAGTCGTACAGGAGCGGAACCGGTTAGGGAGACTGGAGCACTTCCTGTGCTTGTAAAGGATATTTACAGCAGTCACCTTTGCCCCATTGCTACATTGATTTAACCTGTTAAGCTGTGATGTCACAACTGTGTGATTGGAATGCTCTTAACTGATCACTACTGCTAATCAAAGGCAAAGCTCTAGAACATTGGCTTAGAATTTAGAAAAACGAAACATTCCGAAAACCTGCACTTGAACCGATATGTTTTGTCCCAGGCCTGAGAATTGGGAAACGGGTAACGTGAAACATCATCTTTCAGGAGAGCACTCTTGTGTAGCAGGTGTAGTTGGCTAGCCAAGCACAGTGAGGTGTGCTAAAGTGAAGGCCTCGTAGCAGGTTACCGTGACAACACTCTGATTCACCCTTAGCTGACAGGTAACAGTTAGGGGCCCGGGTTAAAATCTCACCTTGGATGCAGGCAGATCTCTCTTTACACATGCACACACACACACACACACACACACTCACACACACAGACGCACACTTCACAGATTGTGTTTCCAGGAGGGAGAGTGGCATCTGTCTCTGAGGAAAAGAGGAAGTGGAATCTGGCGTCTCCACAGCTCTGTGGTACTATCAGCAGCAGCTGCTAATTCACACACCGCCCGGATTTAGCACATACTCCACAGACACACACACACGCACACACACAGCCTGCCTAAACCAACACGTGCATGCCCACACATACACAAACACCACCCGGATTTACACACGCACACACGCACACACACACATACACACACACACACACACACACAGACAAGCCCACCACACAGCCTGCTCAAACAAACCTATGCAAGCCCACACAAACACACTGTCTGGATTTACACATGCTCTACAGACACACACACACACACACACACACAGCCTGCTTAAACAAACCTATGCATGCCCACACAAACACACTGTCTGGATTTACACATGCTCTACAGACACACACACACACACACACACACACACACACACACAGCCTGCATAAACAAACACGTGCATGCCCACACATACATTTTGTCCTGGCTGTGAGAGTTCATAGCTGCTGCCCTGGGAGCAGGTAACAGGAAACACAATCTTTAAACAGACAGGAGTACTTCCTGCTTTCAGGTGGGGCCTTCTCCTTTAATCAGTGGCTCCTTAAATCTGCGGAACGCGATGCCCGCAGTCAGCCTTATTTTTAGCTCCTTCTCCTTCTCCTGCATCATTCATCGGCCGTCTCCTGCTTAGTCACGCTTCGGGGCATCACGGCTGTTAGCGGGCGTCACGGCAACCCGCGGGGCTCCAAGGCAAAATAAAAGCACGTCCCTGCGTCGACCGACAGCTCTCCCCCCCCCCCCCCCTCGGCGAAGCGGCGGCCATCTTGCCCGGGGAGATCTCTCTCCGGCGAGGCGTTCGGTGTGGGGCGCTCAGCGTGCGACCGCGAGGCTCGGGGGATGCTAGATTACCCGCAGACCGTGTCACATCGCCCAGACGGCATTAATCACGGCGCTCTGAAAACTCACGGAACAAAGCCGTTTAAAACACGCGATTGAGTGCACTCTGGGGCAGGCCGCGCCAGCCTCATCTGAAGTAGGGAGGGAAGAAAATTAAACCGGGGAGAGGTGAGGTAATGGAACCCGAGTAATTCTCTCTTCCTCGCCAAAACCCTTTATGTACATATTTCTTTCTTTTATTCAGCGGGCGAAACGCGCTTAGAATGCGCAATCTGATGAGGGCGCTGGTCATGCAGATGCATCAACATCTCTCACCGGTCCAAAGCCCTGAGAGAAATGGGAAATGTGCTGTTTGTGGGTAAAAGCAACTGGGAGTCAGTTGGGATGTTGCGGTGAGCCACTCTGGGAATTTTTCCACTAGCATTAGCTGCTGCTCTGGTCCTTGCCTCATGTTGAAATTAATAAATATAACTTCAAAGGATGTAAGACTAATCTATAGCGGCCAGGGAAACCTTAAGTGCTTAGCACAGTGTCTCATTATTTTTTAAACGGAGAGGGGGTGGGGGGATTGGCATTCCATAATGTTATTGTCAGTAGGCCTGCTCTTGGCACAGTATTCCAGAACATTCCATAGTAAACAAATATTATACATTTAAACATTTATGTGCACTGACAGGGAAAAATTATGAATTGTTGGATCATGTGAAAATGTACAATATCGAATCACTATCTCAATATGTGTGATTTAGTACAGTCCTACTGTAGGTCTTCGCATTATATAAATGTACTATCTAATGTCAGCGGTCATAAATCCAACAAGGCGGAAGAGAACGTCTCGTTTGACTTCAGCTCCGGGTCCGCGTTCATAACGGCTTTGCGTTCGATCAACATTTGTCCTCAAACTTTGACTCGTGACAAACGGTAATAAATTTAACTAACTACCTAATAGAATTTCTTCATAAGTCAAGCGTAAGGACAAACGTTGATTCAATCCCCGCCGTCGAGGAAGATCTAGAGCTCGGCGGGAAGATCTGTCATTTTTCCGACGTCTCATCGGAGCGGAATCCAATTTGACGGCGAGGAAGCCGACGGCCGGATCCGGAAGAATTTTTCATCTAATTTTCCGTCCGGCGCTCCGTAACCGAGCAACAGACACGCCCGTCTGGGGCTGCAGCCGCTCCTCAGTGTCAGCTCCAGGCCGCTTCCGCGAGGAACACAGCCGCTAAAACGTCTCGCCCGTTTAATAGCTTTGGGAGTCGGTGACTGGGTGACTCTGCACTCTCTTGTCATCTGAGTCTTCCCCCCCCCCCCCCCACACACACACACACCACACACACACACACACACCCACACACACACCCACACACACACACACACACACACACACACACTCACACACACACCCACACACACACACACACACACACACACCCACACACACACACACACACACACACACCCACACACACACCCACACACACACACACACACACACCCACACACACACACACACACACACACCCACACCCACACCCACACACACACACACACACACACACACCCACAGAGGCCAGAGCTGGGTCAGATAATCTCACTTTTTAGAGACCTGGGGCTGATTTAACAGACACAGATTAAGTTTAGTCACAGACTATAGGCTACTTAGTTTTGTATGGAAAATCTGAATTGAGAATAGAATTTAGTCAAGGAATGGGCTTAATCGAAACTGGGCCCTGTAGTTCGCTGACTATCGTAAAAGGAATATCTCATATCCTATATTTTTTTCATACAATTGCACAATACATTTTGGTCAGAAACAAGTTTCACTGAAAATTTCCCATGGGGCTGCAAGAAGTATTCCAGGCCTGAGAGAGGTCTAACTTCCTCTCTTTCTCACCTCAGTAAGCTCAGAAACCAGCTGCCTGATATACTCAACATTTCAGGCCCTGAACTGAACCCAACTTTCTCACCCTGGTTTTTTTAAAGGTATAGGTATCGGGCCCAAGTCTGACAGGGGGCTTGGTATTGCTCGCCGAGAAACGGACGCATTGCCGAACGAACGCTCCGGTCTCGCGTGACAGAACAGAACTTCCCCGTGACCGTCACGTCTGTTTGTCCACTCTGAGCTCCGGTCCCCTGGCACACGCGGATGCGAAAGGCATGCGCAGCGGTGAACGTGGGATATCTAATCCCTTCTCCGCTCGGAGAGAAAGGAACCCTTCGCCGCGGTTTTAATTCGGCGTATTGACACTCGAAAAAGGCTTCGAAACTCCGCGTCCGCCCAGAAACAGCCCTCGCTATCCGTCGAGGAAGAGAACGCGATTTACCGAGGAGGACGATTACTGCGGGTACTCTTAATGCGCGTCTGCAGTCGTATCTGAAACGTCCTCCCCGGCCCACGCACTCCGGGTCGTTTATTTGAACAATGGCGGCGGCGTCGCACGATTGCGGGGACATTAGCCGTAACCGAGGACATCAAAGCGAGCCGTGCGCTTTCCTCACAGCGATAACCAGAAAACGTTTCCTCATTTCCCTGTGCTTTACGACTCTTTCGCCGGGCGGAGACGTTGCGAGTAACTCCGTGTGATTCGTCGGGCAGCGTCCGGGCGGGGGGAAAACGCGTTAGTATTGACATGGCATTTGAGAGGCAGACGAACAGAACGCAGACGTCCGAACGATGAGAGCGTCTCCCCCGTTATTTGATCCGAAGGCAATGAAACGACCCCAGTCGCCGCGGCGATTACACGGGGGAGGAGGGCCGCTGGGCCCGGTGGGCATATTTACAGCGCAGTCCGTAAGTATTTGGACAGCGCTACATTTTACATTTTAGTCATTTGGCAGACGCTTTTTATCCAAAGTGACGACTTACAAGTGCATAGGTTAAAGCATCAAATCCATAACTGGTAAAATACACAGGAAGGGCTGTTCTAAACAAAAATGCAGTCATCGTAGGTGCAATTTCTTTTTGGGGGGGGGGGGGGGGTTAGACAAGAGAGATATCGAAAGCGGGGCGGGGGGGGAATCAAGAGGGAGGACTAAGGAATAGTTTGAAAAGGTGTGTTTTTAGTCTGCGTCGAAATATGGGGAGGGATTCTGCTGGTACAATTTATGTTCCTTTGTGCTCCAGCACACTGGATTTGAAATTAAATAATGAATATGAGCTTAAAGTACAGGCTCCTAAGGCAATCAAAAGCCTGGAACTAGATACTGAAAGCTCAAACTTAAGAAGCCATTCAATACACCTGACTAATCAGAACAGCTGAGAAGCCAACTGTCCAATTACTTTTGGTCCCTTAAAATGAAGGGACTATGTCTATAAAAGGATGTAATTCCTACACGGATCACCCAATACGCATGCAAATACCCAATGCATGCATGAGACTCTGTACTTTAACCTACTTTTACTCATTTTTACTCATTATTTCATTTCAAATCCAGTGTGCTGGGGTACATTGCCCAAGTAACAGGAACTGCACCAACAAATACTCAAGGGGTTGCACTGTATACTGTAACTGTCTATTTATCCACCCATTCACTCATGAATTTGAACAAAATTTCACTTATCGATTAGCTAATGGAGGCGAGCTTTGCGATTGGGGTCGTGGTTCCAGAAGGTTCTGAGTAAACTTTGCGTCGGCCTGGGATTCTGAGCTGGAACTGGGCGGGGGGGGGGACACTGAGGGGCACCTATGACCCGGATGCCTGCTGAGTTCAACTGGAAGGATAATTTCTCCCGCTGTGGAAGAAGCGTCGGCCATTTAAAATGAGAGAGTAATACTCTACATGAATAATGCAGCTGTTAAGATGAATAGGCCAGTCGCAAGGCTCTGAGCAGGGTGCAGTACGGGCCAGTGCTCAGCGGTAATTCAGCTGTAACTGTTTATGTGAGTCCCGCAGGGACAAAGTGTACTCCGTCAGTGTAAAATGTACTCTGTCAGAGTAACACTGAACGGTTTACTGTACGGCAGACAACGGACGTCTCGCTTTATTTTGTATGTGTTTGAGTGTGTATGCGTGTGCAATTATGTATTATGTTTGTATGTGTGTTTGTGTGTGTGTGTGTGTGTGTGTGTGTGGGTGGGTGGGTCTGTAGGCGCGTACATGCACATGTTTGTCTGTACTGTATATGTGTATCTATTTGTGTGCCAACGTGTGCTTCCTTGTTTGTGGGAAACGTGTTTTCCTTGTTGGGAATGTGCTCCGGGGTGTTTTCCTTGTTGGGAATGTGCTCCGGGGTGTTTTCCTTGTTGGGAATGTGCTCCGGGGTGTTTTCCAAACTTGCTCCCCCGTGGCTGCGAGGAAGCTGCGCTCGCAGAGGGAATTCCAGGCCGTCTTTAGCGGCTAATGCGCTGAATTGAGTTAATGGAGCGCCACGCTGGGCGAATCCGGATCGGGTGGGCAGGAGGCTTTGACCACACCGCACGCTCCCCCGCTCGGAAAAACAGAGAGGCCGCCAAAGACGCTAATTATCTATTAATTGCGGTAATTATAAGTGCGGCGTAATGACAGGGGGGGAGCGGGCGTCTATGAAAGGGAGCGCAAGCTCGTCCCAAGCTGAGAGAAACCCCCGAATGTCGACAAACAAGCGGGAGTGATTGAAAAATTACAGCGCTTTTTTCCGCCGTCTCGAAGGGGCGTGGGGCTGTCGCTGGGTAATGGCAGCCGCGCTAACAGGTGGAAAAAAACGTTGTGGGCTAAACTAGCTAATGGCTAATTATGCGTCTGAATGGGTGAGCACAGACCGGGCTGCGAGACTTCGGGCGCACACGCGGGGTCCTGCTCGGGTTTGGTAAAAGCGCTTTGTGGAGAGTTAGGAGGTACTGTGCTTGTGACAGAACGGCATGTACCCAACCCAAATGAGTTGGGTCTCATAAAATTGTCCATGGCACAATGCTTGAGTAGATTGTCGAATGAAAAAATAAATAAATAAAAAATTGCAAGCAGCAGATACCTGTATGTAAGAACATTATCAAATCAGAATCGATACTTGGACTGAGAACATGTATTTTTTTCATAATAATTTTTTCTTTCAGCCATTTGTAACGTCCTATGCTAATTTGCAGACCCATTTTGTCTTTGTGTGTGCGTGTGTGTGTTGGTGTGTGTGTACGCGTATGTGTGTGTGTATTCATACCACGTGCCTATTTCAGTGTCGGGCATTTAGAATAATAGTGGCTGTTAGAAATGGCATTACAGCTACATATACTGTGTGTAGCCTGAATGTGTTTTCATCTAAACTGCACGTCCATTACTGGTAAATTATACTGCCTGGTTAATGTTGTTTAGGAGAGGAGAGGAGAATCATATGGAGATATATACACACATAAATACATACTCTGGACGTGTATTGCTTTTAAAGAATGGTGACCTACACTGTTAAATAAAATTATTTAAATGAGGCCATCTACACTGTCATCAAAGGCATAGGGTTACTGGGATTCCTCGAGAGTGTTTTTTATTTTCTGTGTGCGTGGTTACCCCTCACACCCCACGGTGAAGAAATGTCATCTTCACGCGCAACACAGATTTATGTGCGCGATATGGTAATCACATTATTTTTGTCTGTTTAAGCTTCCACTCGTTATCTGTTCACCACATGTCTTTATTCATATTGCAGTATTAGCATACATTGTCATGCATTTTTTAAGCGGGCTCATATTTATGCACCGTAATCTGTTGAGCGTGAGTTTACAATGGAGGCAGGCAAGACATTTTAATGTGTGCACATTTGTGTGGCAGGAAAGAGAGAGATAGTGATATAAAGAGATGATGATCAATGACTACTTGAACCAAAATAAAAAGGCTGTGGGCAAAATTAACTTGTCGGCGTGGTAGTGGAGTGGGAAGCACAGTGGACTCATAGCATGGAGATAGGGCATTTCTGTGTGGAGTTTGCTTGTTCTCCCCATTCCTTGTTTCCAGAGACATGCATTTTAGGCTAATGCACCCTAATATGCATACCCTGGGTTTGGGTGTACATGAGAATGGTGTGTGAATCCCGGGATGGTCTGTCGGCCTGTCCAGGGTGTATTCCTGCCTCTCGACAAATGCATTCTGGGATAGGCTTCACCACCCCCTGTGATCCTGACCAGGAATCAGCGGGTTAGATAATGCATGGAAGGATGAAAGAGAGTGGTTAGAGAGAGGCGACAGAGAGAGAGAGCCGGGTACTGTGTTAGCAGTTAGAGGAAAAATAATTTCATGATTGAGTCTTATTGTATCTAATTACTGTATCTAATTATTGGCCTCGACAGCCTCTGGATATTGTCCAGATTTTTAGTTGGCCAGATTTTTTGTTGCGAGGTCTTGGGGAAGTAGCTGTGTCCATAACAAATTAGGATATTTTAGGAGAGTGCCTGCACTCCCTGGTTTATAATACGCCCTGACACGATAATATACAGTAATCCACCTGTTTAAATGTGAACTGTTGTGAACTGTGAACTTAAAATTTAACTCGGATTAATCCCTCTGTTTTCGTTCTCCTCTCAAACATACACGTTCAATAGTGGTTAAAAATTCAGTGTTGAGTGTTGAGAGAGAAGGAGAGTGGGGCGGGGTTAAAAAAAAACTAAAAAAACCTTTCATAATATATCATAATTCAATACAAGGAATCAACAATATTAAGCAAGACACAAGCGAAAACACGACATAGAGGTAGAGATCTGCCACTGTGTTTAATTTCTGAAAACAGTTGTCTTTATACTTCACTCACAGATTAATCCTACTGTTTTTGCTCACCTCACAAACACGTCGGACGGTTCATCAGCCGTTGAAGCAAAATCTAAATGAGGTACAGACGCTGACCGAATAAGGGCCTTCATTTCAGAGACACGGACCTGGACTCGGGCGAAATCCATTGCGATTGAAGTCACGTCGAGCTCATTTTCGCCAAACTGTTGTTTGTGACCGGGAAAAAAAAGAAAGCGATGCTCGCGTTTTAGCGGGGAGTCCAAATTAGCTACACCGCCCCCTGTAGAGGCAGTCTGCCTGCTGTGGCGCGATCCTTATTGTGCCCAATGAGAAGAGGGCGATTGTCCGCCCTGCGGGACCCGCAAACATCTGCCCGCCGCATCCAGGCGCTGGCCTGACGCAGCAGACGTCTCTCCCTCCGCCCGCATGGGGTCCTCACACTGCGCCGCGCAGATGGGGCGGCCCGCGGGGTGCCCGTCTGAAATGAGACCGCGTTCGTCCTTAATCCCCCGTTTTAATTATTTATTCTTTCTGTTGTTTGTTGCGAAAGACGAAACAATTAATCAAGCTATGCCCGAAAATAGGCTGGCCAAATTGTGTTTGTGCGGAAGAAAATATCTATTTTAGAGGAAAACCGTTACATTTATTTAGTGCTAAGACGGGGGGGGTGATTCCAGGGTCATGTCGGTTGAAACACTGTTCCGTTTTCATCACACAGGGTGCGGAGCCAGCCACTGTTTCAGCTCTGCGGCGTGTAATGCCAAGCCTAGCGACATTTATTAACACAAAAACACGGGCGGTCTCCGTTTCAGCGTATCCTCCTGAGACCTGGCAAAAAAAGTATGGGATTGTTTTTACATAACACAAGTGTCTGAAGGCCTGTCTTGGACAACATGTTGCAATGAAAATATTCTAAAAAAAAAAAACGTTTTATTGAATGTCCCTTGTAGTGTTGGTTTCAGCACAGTAGAATGGTTCTCGAGAAAAGCAGGCACTGATGTCCTCTACAGAGGACATAATTCACCGGGTCAAGGGAGGATATACAGACTATCCTCTGCCTTCCTGCATACTGTGCTCCTTGTTTCTGCGTGTTGAGCAGCCTGTAGGTACTGCTCCTCTGCACCGTTGGGTTTGTACTGAGGGTCGTGAAGACCACCCCGCAGCTCCATCATCCTGCAGTGACCACGTCTCAGCAGACCCTCCCAATGATGCCGCTCAGTGAGCGTGACTGAGGGTCTAATGCTGGGGCAATTAGCCTTAATAATGGAGGGGGCCGCAGCCATGCTAATCTCTGTCTTTCTATGTGTGTGCCTGACTACCGCAGTCATGCAGGGGCACTTATAGGCGAAAATGCATGCAAGGTGTAAGCGCAGTTGATTCTTCTAGATCACAGGTGTAAATGGTAAATGGCAGGCATTTGTATAGCGCCTTTATCTAAAGCGCTGTACAATTGATGCTTCTCCATTCACCCATTCATACACACACTCACACACCATTGGCTGCCATGCAAGGCCCCGACCAGCTCGTCAGGAGCATTTGGGGGTTAGGTGTCTTAGGTGGCTAAGGGACACTTCGACACAGCCCGGGCGGGGGATTGAACCGGCAACTCTCCGACTGCTCTTACTGCCTGAGCCATGTCGCCCTGTCAAACTCCAGTCCTGGAGGGCCGCACTGTCTGCTGGTTTTTGGGTTGTTTTCAGAACCTGTTTCATTTAAGTCATTGATTGGCTAAGGAATCCGCCTTAATTGACAGGTGATTGAAAGGAAACCACAAAAGCCTGCAGACACTTTGGCCCCCTGGGAATTCAGTTTGACACCCCTGTTCTAGATGCTGTGTGCGCGCATGTGTGTGTGTGCTCACTTGTGTGTGTGTGTGTGTGTGTGTGTGTGTGTGTGGGTTTGTGTGTGGTTGGCTGATAGCAGACTGCTGCTCATATGTTAGCTCATGAACATCTGGTTTCCGGTTATAATTTGTAACTGACAACTGTGTGTGTGTGTGTGTGGTGTGATAGACTGGTACTCATATGTTAGCTTGTGAACGTCTGCTTTCCGCTAAATGTCGAGACCCGGAACTGTTCAAACACATTTTCTCGTTCCGTGATAAAAATTGTGAGAACAACACGAAGAGGCGAAGATTGAAGTGAGAGAACCAAAATGACGGAGAGAATGTATGGGGAAAGTCTGGAGAAGAAAATGTGCCATATGTGTGAGAGAGAGAGAGTGAGAGGTAGAGAGAGGGAGGGAGAGGGAGAGAGAAAGCGGGAGGGAGTGGGAGGGAGGGAGAGAGAAAGAGAGAGGGAGGGAGTAGGAGGGATGAGGGAGAGAGAAAGAGGGAGGGAGTGGAAGGGAAGGAGAGAGAGGGAGAGAGAAAGAGAGGGAGGGAGTAGGAGGGATGGAGAGGGAGGGAGGCACAGAGAGGGAGAGAGAGAGAAAGAGAGAGGGAGAGAAAGAGAGAGAGTGGGGAAAAAGACAGAAGAGGAGGGAGGGACAGAGAGGGAGAGCGGGAGAGCGAGAGAGGTAGAGAGAGGGATGGAGGGAGAGAGAAAGAGGGAGGGAGTGAGTGGGAGGGAGGGAGAGAGAGGGAGAGAGAAAGAGAGAGGGAAGGAGTAGGAGGGATGGAGAGGGAGGGAGGCACAGAGAGGGAGAGAGAGAGAAAGAGAGAGAGGGAGAGAAAGAGAAAGAAAGAGAGAGAGAGTGGGGAAAAATACAAAACGTATACACTTAGGTGAACTGATTTATGAAGCCGGTTCCTGTGGGTGTTTGTCACTGGCAGTGAATAATGCGCAGCCTTGCCCGCACACCGTAATGGGCCAGTCCAAGGCAGTCACTCCTCTCTCTGACCCAGAGACCAGGGGAGCGGGCCACAGGACGGCAACGGTGAATGACGCGAGTAACAGCGCATCAAACAAATTAGCCGTCTCATACAAATGCTTCACTTATGCTCTTGCGTTTTTAGCAGCTGTGTGCAGTATTCCGTGGTCAGCATATCCACCTAATCTATGTGTAATAGCTATTAACATATAAATGAGTTATACTTTAGTTATACTATGAATTAGCAGGTTGATTATTATTAACAATAATATTGAGCCTGAGTCCATTGATTCAGCCTTCAGGTCATACACATAATCAGCAATGACGTATGTTTATGATACGGGGCGGCCTGTAGCATAGTAAATGGTAAATGGTTGGCATTTATATAGCGCCTTTATCCAAAGCGCTGTACAATTAATGCTTCTAATTCACCCATTCATACACATAGTCACACACCGACGGCGATTGGCTGTCATGCAAGGCGCCGACCAGCTCGTCAGGAGCATTTAGGGGTTAGGTGTCTTGCTCACGGACACTTCGACACAGCCCGGGCAGGGGATCGAACCGGCAACCCTCCGACTGCCAGACGAGTGCTCTTACTGGCTGAGCCATGTCGCCCCATAGTGGTTAAGGTACATGACTGGGACCCGCAAGGTCGGCGGTTCGATTCCCGGTGTAGCCACAATAAGATCCGCACAGCTGTTGGGCCCTTGAGCAAGGCCCTTAACCCTGCATTGCTCCAGGGGGTGATTGTCTCCTGCTTAGTCTAATGAACTGTACGTCGCTCTGGATAAGAGCGTCTGCCAAATTCCAATAATGTAATAAAATAAAGAAACCCAAAAGTAATTTGATTCCATCCAATGACCAGGTTTACTTTGTATGCTGTCAATCACAAAAGTATCATGCAAATAATAAATAATATCTAGATAGAACATCTAGATAGATAGATAGATAGATAGATAGATAGATAGATAGATAGATAGATAGATAGATAGATAGATAGATAGATAGATCGATCGGTAGATAGATAGACATCTCGATAGATAGATAGGTAGATAGACAGCTCAATAGATATATAGATAGATAGATAGATAGATAAACATCTTGGTTGATAGATAGATGGATAGATAGATAGATGTTGCACAGATAAGTTTCAGCTGTGTGAAGTACCCATTTTAAACTCTTGATGCCGGTGCTTGCAGTTGCAGGAGAGTGAACTGGCAGGTGGTGGCGAGTTTTTGAATGTTGAAAAGAGTCGCCAGTTGCAGGGCATTGCATCACAGATCTTTGGTCTGAACTGGGCTTAAAAGAACCTGTCATTTTTTTAAGAAAGTGGCGACCCAGTTGATTGGTGGTTGTAAAGCTGTGCTGCATTCAGAATGGCGTCTACGTGCCGGGACATTCCCCGCCATGACCCTCGTCACGTCCCGGTGAGCCCCACACAGCTGGAGATATCTCTGAGAAGAAAAGTAAACCTCCTCACACAGGAAAGTGCAGAGGAGTCCTGCGTCCTGCTCCAGAGTCTGCCTCTGGTGTGCTTATTACGGGGGGAAGAGCTGCTTCAGCTTGCCTTCTGAATGTCAGCCAACCGTATCGGAAGTGGGTAGTTTGCCGTCGAAATGCCGCACGGCCTATTTTTGTTCGTGCACATTTCAAATCCATTTCTTGGATATTTGAAGCTCTATGAAAGGTTAATATTTTCGGTCTTCTTTGTGCGTTATCAGGCGGTTACATCTATGATCAGTTGACATCAATTATTTACAATTAATGTAATCTGAAAATCTGGTTATCAGTAAAAAATGAAAAAAAGATTATGTCTTTAACGCCGCTGTCGCTTGCTTCCTGTTAAAAGGTAAGATGGCAGATTTCTTCTTTGCTTTCCTCATATTTTTATCCTCTGTTACTCTGTTAAAAAAAGAAAGAACTAGTCCTCTTAATAAACAAATGTCAAAGAAATAGCTGGGAAATAGGTGAAAGTACAGCTTGTTAGCTTGGTGCAATTAACCAGTGCTTTGAACAAGGCAGGCATCGGCACATGGGTGGAATAGCTTATCCACCTCTGCCGTGTGCTGTTTGCGCTTGGGTACTGTGCAGAGCTATCCGTCAAGGGGAGTGTACAAGCAAGGGGATTGCCCGCCCATCCTTAATCTAGGCAAGGTGGATTTAGTCTCTTTTTTCTGTTCTTTTTAATACCTTCACCGCTTTGTACACTGCAAGGTGATTATGATGGAGAGAGCGATGTCAAAGAAGAGTATACAGTTTGTCCTTTAAGATTGGATGAACCGTAAAGTAAACAAAACAAAAAAAAGCATTTGTAACAAACAAGCAGAGGGCGTTAGAAAACACGGTCTGGGCCGACATGAGCAAGCCAATGAAACTGGCCGTCTCCCTCCCCCGACCTCTCCTCCTCGTATTTATGGCTACAAATCAGATCCTTTTTTCTTTCTGAAGAGGAGCGCGAGGCCTGATAAATCAATTCAGAGCGCTTCAAAGGCCGGGATTAGAGATGCTTCTCCGACAGCGCGTCTCCCGGGTGCCGTTGGTTACCCAGTGTGTTGCCGGGCGGAGTTTTTAAGCGCAGCGGGGCTTGCAGAGTGTGGGGTGTCCCCCGCTTTACTGACAGCTCTGACCAGTCACCCCAGCATCGCTTCAAAGGACACGTACGGTGATTGATGTTTTACTTCCCTTAATTGTGCACTTATTTTGCGTCCCCCCCTCCACCCACCCCCGCTGTCCTCTGAGAGAGAGGTCTGAGAGGGATTAAGGGATAATTACGAAAAGTGTGCGGGTCCTCTTCATGTGCGGTGGCTCATGGGAAGGGCGTGAACACATTCTACAGACCCAACAGATATCCAACTCCATCTCCTTGATATTGAGAGGTCTGTCCCCTGACTGGTGAAACCAAAACCATTGCATCACATTGCATTACATTACATTACTGACATCTTGTCCTGGGCATCTTACAGTTCGAATACAAGTGTATAAATGAGGGTTAAGAATTAACAGTAACCCTGAAGGTGAGGATTCATACATGTTCACATGTGACATCCGTCATCTTCTGAGAATACATAAGTTGGCGTTCTCAACTGTGGCAATGACCATTCTGTACTATGATATAGCAGCGGATACTGTTGTTAGCAACTGGAACCTCCTTTAGCTAAGAAGAAGCAGAGGGAACAGCTTTCACATAACAGAAAAAAAACACTTCTCAGTCACGTGTAGGCCTGAAGATCTAAAAGGGCTTTTTACACTGCGTGTGCCTAGTTTATCTTTGTGGGCAGGGAAGCAGAACATTTTCTCTCCAAAGCAGAAAGTCATTGTGTAATATTCATGCTAAGTACAACAAATCTGGTTCATATTTAATATAAGTATGCTGTACCTCCGAACATAACCCAGAACCGTTAAAAACATAAATATATTTTACACTGCTCTCATCTCACGCCGGTTGATCAGCGCGATTGGGTGATTTGATTCGGGGTGTGCTTCATTCGATGTTTCCCCCGCACCGTCTTGGCGTTGCTGATTACAGAGGTGAGTTAATTAGTGTTTGTGTTTGTCTCAGAAAGTGCGGAGGTTGTTAGATTGCCGACTGTAGGAGTGAACAGGGGCATGAATATCCAATCGCGTTCGCCCGCTCCGTGCACCTTTTCAATCCGCGGCAATCAGTTTAAGTACACACACCACGCGTGTCCCGGAACTTCTCACCGGTGCCCTGACATCCCCTCGACGCACTTGTAGATTGTGTTTGAACACACCGAACCCTTCGTTTGGAAGTAAAACAGGAGTAAATTGGCTTCGATAGCGAGCAAATGCGTTAACATACAAATCACTTTTTTGTTTGCAGTACCGATTTGCATTTATTTGGGAATAGCTGAGGCTTGTTGTCTTTAAAATGCTCTTGATGTCCTTGACTTCAACTGCAACTTCAATAACTAAGGGTCCTAGTACATACGTAGAATGGCTAATTTGGATTTTTTGGATTTTAGTGTTTGTGGCAGTGTTGGAGGTTTTGATCGGGTAAATATAACTTAAGAGCACCTCTCCGCTCTGTTTGTTTCAGTGTGAAGCCAGCCGGATGCTAAGGTTCAGCACAAATCTGCTGACAGTTTTATTTTTGTCTTCTGGGCCTGGTTTCCATGCCGGTGTGTACTCTTTCTAAAGGAAAGGATTTTTACCCTTTAGAGGGGTGGATTTTACCATCACCTGATGGTGAGTTCAGCCTGGTTTCTCTGGTCGGTTTCAAACCTCTGGACTTCAGTTCAGGAGAGCCTGCTGTGCACTCTGCTGGGCCCTCAGCCTCTCTCTCTCTCTATCTCCCTCAGCCTCTCTCTCTCTATCCCTCAGCCTCTCTCTCTCTATCTCCCTCTCTCTCTCTATCTCCCTTTCCCTCTCTCTCTCTATCTCCCTCTCCCTCTCTCTCTATTCCTCTCTATCTATCTCCCTCTCCCTCACTCTATCTATCTCCCTCTCTCTCTATCTCTCTCTCCCTCTCTCAGTACCTCCTACTATACCCTCCCACAGCTCATCTCCCATAGGTCATGAGGACCAAGCTCACCACAGCACAGGCTCCATATGGGACTCACTCTTCACTCAGGAGGAAGTCATTTCTTTATTTACTTACTTACTGACTGACTCGCTTACTTTCCATCTGACTGTACTGTACTTGCTGGTTTGCCTGCCTGCTGACCTTACTGTACTTGCGTGCTTGGTTACTTACATAATTGCCCAATTACATGCATACTTACTTTTACTCATTTGCTCACAGTACTTACTCAAAAAGGGACAAGTAGATAGCATTGGCAGTTGCCATGGCAACATCCGATGTTGTACACACATTTATAGCCAGAGCTGTTGTCCATCATTGGTCCCGTGATGGCGTTACTAGAGCGCCAGTGGAAGATGGGCTAGCACATTGGAGAGAAAACTCTGCCTCTCTGTCTGAATCTTCTAAATCTGCCCTTTTTTATGTGTATCTTGAAAAAATAAATGTAAGGGTTTGCATTCATAATTAAATTATTCCGTCTGGCACGATCACTGTGAAACTCGATGAAATGTTTCAGACGTCACGGAGCTCAACTGAAGCCCATTGCCTGGATTATGTGGGAATTGTGCTCTTGAGATTTGCATTTCAGTTCATCGAGAGTGCAGTGCCACCGAACCACAGCCGTGTGGGCTTCTGAACTGGGGAGGGCAACGTTGTGGAAGGACAGGTTAATTGCTTGTTTATATTAAATCCAAATGCTAAAAAAAAATTTGAATCCATTGCAGAAATGTGGTTAACTCGAGGCTCCTTTTGATCAAAGTGCGTTCGACTCGTTCAGCAACAGCCTGTAAAGTTTTAAGAAATGTAGGCCAGCCCATCCTGTGGTCCTTGTCTTAACCAGCGAATATGAATATGAATATGAATAATTGAAAACACGTTCCTCTCCTTGGCCATATCCAAGCATTACTGAACATTCTGTAAGCTCCAGAGAAAAAGTTTGGTGTTTTGGACGGCAGAATCATGTTGCAGTGAAAATATTTACAAAAATATATATATTTATTTTTAAATGTCTCTCCCTGGCATAGCATATGTTTCAGTGCAGTAGAATATATTTAATATATATTTGGACAGGCCTGGGTGCTGGTGTACCCTCATATCTTAGGCTGTGGTGTGATGATGCGAGTTACATTTTTAGATGAAATTGGAAGGTCGCAGAGGATTGTGAAATAATTGCAGTTGCCGATTCTCTTCGAGTTTGGGATTAGCCTTGTCCTCCATAGTTTCCGCGGGATCTGGGACGCTGTCCCGAACGTAGCTCGAGAATTAAGATACAATATGGCGGGTGAATCGTGACTCATGAGTTATAACAAATCATTAATCTCCCATTAATCGTTGGGTTTAATTAAGTTTGTGTTCAGTGTCAAAGCACGTAACAAGGGCAGTTTAACACGGAACTAATGTTTACTATAAATATGTACTTCAGTAAGTGGTTCTGAATAGAATCATTGTGTATTTATAGCAGACAGTTGATGATATTGCAGCAATGTTTTTCTGTAAAATGAGCAGGTATGTACTTTCATATATCTGCACTCTTTTGTTTGTTTATTTAGGATCTGGGTCTTATCTTATCTGGGTCTGGTTCAAGCTTTCGTATTTGACTCATATTTGATAATCCCTCAGTGAATGAAATGAACCCAAAAAAAAAGGAAAATTGTGTTAATCTGGGATTCCAAGTATTGCTTCAGCCATTTTAAGTGAATATATTAAACATGATTATGATTTTGGAGTGCTTCTCAGTGACATGCTGGAAAAACTTGGGTTTTATGTTGAGTGATTGCTACAGTATTTGTGACAGTTTACATAAATCTTAATTTAACTGATAGGGAACAGTTAATTCCATATTTATTACTTTTTTAACATGTCATAGTTTAATACATTTGGTAGAGCTTTACTTTTTTTATTGACCCCGCTGAAAAGAACAGCTCAAGCTAGGTTTTGAAACAGCTGGTGGCTGGTTGACCAGTTCAGACCAGCTCCATACTCAACATGGTTTGACCAGCTCAAGCTAGGTTTTGAAACAGCTGGTGGCTGGTTGACCAGTTCAGACCAGCTCCATACTCAACATGGTTTGACCAGCTCAAGCTAGGTTTTGACACAGCTGGTGGCTTGTTGACCAGTTCAGACCAGCTGCATACTCAACATGGTTTGACCTGCTCAAGCTATGTTTTGAAACAGCTGGTAGCTGGTCATTTCAAGCTGCTCATAGCTGGATGTTACACCATGGGTATGACACATACATGTTGTCCTATTTCCACACCTGCTCTTTCCCTTTTTGAAGACATGCAGTTCAGCGCTCATGTTAAATGACTGTACATCTGTGACATCTGTGGGTCACCTGGCTGTGTGGATATGCTCCAGTTCAGTCGTGAGTTTTGGGTACGCTGACAGCATCCTTCACACACTGTTTGGAACAGCCGGTTCCTCCTCGTCCTGCATTGACGTCACAGGCCTGTGGAAAGGAGGACTGCAATTTTCCAAATGCGTTTGGTTAACAGCCTTATTTACATAGCGGCTCTGCCCTGTTCAAACCCATCAGCTCACTTATGGAAGAGATGACCTTGGTAATTACACAAATACCAAATTACAAATGTCTATTTGGAGAATTGGTCCCATCTGATATAAATTAAGGGATACACAGCCATCATATGTGACTGATATCCTCCCCCCACACACACACACACCCCACACCCTCTCCACCCTCACTTTCCATCTCCTATCAATATGATTCTTGCTTTTACCACTCTCTCTCTTTCTTTCTCCATCTCTCTCTCTCACGCTCTCCATCTCACACTTGAGTATCCCCCCCTACTCCTTCTCCCCCTCTTTCCCCTTTTATGAGTCTTGCTTTCATCTCTCACCCCCTCTCTCCCCCTCTCCCTCTCACTTTGTCTCTCTCCATCTCACTCTTGAGTGCCCCCCCCCCCCCCGCACCCTACTTCTATCCCCTCTTCTCTAAAAGGCTAAAACAGGGCAGCCCCTCTGAAGCTCTTTGAGTCAAGCTCTGGTCAGAGTCACAGGAGACGCTGGAAGGTGTGATGGAGGTAAAAGTTTGATCAGAGACGCGGGAACTTTGAAGCGCAGGTTAACCTCCTTCTCCCCGGCCCTCTCCGTGGACCGAGGGCTCAGTCTGCGAACGCCTGATTAGACCAAGGTTAATTAGTTCGTTAGAAGCACAGCGCCCTGGGAGGAGTTGTACTTTGACTCTGTTTCTGTTTCAATCAGTATGGATAATTTTACTCCCTTTAAGATGAAGGGAAAAAAAAGGTGGATGGCAATGGGGAGGCTTTGTGTCACATAACTCCAGTACTGATGAGAAAGAAAAGTCAATATAAATGCATAGAAAATGTAACTAGGGCAGAAATTATAGGGCATCTCCCTGGTGACTACACGCCATTCATCGTTTTGACCCAAAATTCTGCCTTCATCAGGCCCGCTGCCTTGACTTTTGTTGCCACAAAAAAGTGTTTGCTTCATCTTTATCCTGTTCTAATAATCTTATTTCAAGAAATTCAAATGTGATAGTTTACAGTTTGTTGCTCTGAGTTAATGCAGTGGACAGACATTCAGTGGTGCGTAGAACAGACATATCGTATTAAATGTATTAAATCCACATTGTTGAATTAAGAGGATTGTCCTCCAGTCCAGACCTGGGTCAAATACTTAATCGTTTTGGATTCAAATACCTTTTCTCTACGCTTTACTGAACTCTCCTGGTGCATTGGACCCTATGAAATACTCTCATAAAGCGCAATCCCCACCTTCTGGTCTTCTTGGTTGGCTCAATTGCACCAGGCAAGATCAACCGAGCACAGATAAGTATTCGAATCCAAAGCAATTACGTATTTGACGCAGGTCTGTCCAGTGCTCCTCATGACTACACTTGATAAGCGTGTCTTCACTAAGCGTGTCGTCACTAGCAGATCTCCCATTAGTTGTGAAAGAGCTGTGGAATGGAAGAACCAATTCAGGGGTAAAATGGTGGATCGAATTTTGTGTCAGAATAGCTGCAATGGTCTGTTTCCCCCCCAAAGTGGATCCTCTGCCTACTCCCTAACTATTGTCCCTGGCATTTCCCATGAGCCTCAGCGTGTTTTTTATCAGACAGCCGAATGACCCTTATTGCCACCTAACCCAAGGCCACAATAAATAAATGAATAAACCAAACACAAATACACTCCCCACCAGAGCAGTGTGAGCCGGTGAAAGGCTCATGGGAGATTTAGCGTGAGAAATTGTCCCGGGTTCAGTTCATAGGCCATAGCAATGTAAAAATATTTATATATAACACCAAATGTGTAATAGTTGCCATATAATGTGCTCTCAACAAAATATAATTGAATATTATATTGAATGGAATTTCAGTCAGTGATCATTTAAGATGTCTGGGCGACATTAGCTAAGAGTGGTTGTCTGGCTGTCAGAAGGTTGCTGGCTCGATCCCCTGCCCTGGGCGTGTCAGAGTGTCTCAGCATTACGCCCAACCCCCAATGCCTCCCACCACGCTGCTGCAGCTTATCGCTGTTGTTGAGAGAATGAGAGGTATTGTAAAGAGCCATGAACTGTAAAGCGCTTTCCTATGTAAGTGCGGTCCATTAATATGACCTTCTTTACTCTACCTTTTAGGCATTAATCTACCTAATTAATCCATTAATCTCTGCCAGTCAGGCAGCCAATGGCGTCGCTTCCCCTCTGCTTCCTTGGGAAGGCCCAAAAGCCGAGCGGATGCCTTTCTGTATCGCCGTGGTAACGCAAGTCTGTCTCCCTGAGCTTCTCCTTCCCTTCCTGGCCCCCGCCCAGACGCTGGTTGATGCTACTGTGTTTTCTGGAAACCGGATTGCGCGTCGGGCACATAATGGAGGAATGGCATACAAGTGAACAGAGCAGTCGTGAAAGCATAAAGAAAACAGGCTACAGAGAGTATGTGTTGTATAATGACACAGATAGGTGGTTTGGTTCTGTTTGCACTTGTAGGACAAATCGATTTGTGATCATCCTAGGCACTTAGGCTCAAAGGTACAGAAGTGAGAGGCTGTTTTCTCCTAGCCGTACAATTTTGGACATGATCTTGCTTTTATCTCCCCTCTCTCTTTCATTCTATTCCTTTCTCTGTCTCTCTGCCTTTTTCTCTCCTGCTCTTTCGCTCTCTCTTTCTCCCTCTCACTCTCTATCTGTCTTTCTTTCTTCCTCTCTCACTGTCTTTCTCCGTCTCGCTCTCTAGTTCTTTTACTCTCTCCCTGTTTCTCTCTCCCTCTTGCTCTCTCTCTCTCGACAGTTGCTTCAGCGTTAAGTCGACGTGCTCATTGTTGGGAAGCCTGATTCTCTCTGTATCAAGGCAGCAGGCTAAAGGTTCGAAACGCGTTACCACAACACAGCAAATCGGATTACCTGGAATTGCAATGCTACCCCCAATCTGATCTGAAAATCCAGTTTGACAGTTAGATGTCAAGGTTGCCGAATGAGATTTCTCCGTTGACAGTGCTCATACAAGATTTAGATTGTTGTGTAAATTCACGGATGGCTCGTGTCAAGGTTGCTCCTAAGCAGAACACGCCAGTTATTTCGCTCAGCCAGTGAAATCGGCAATCTACACGTGTAAACCCAAGAAAGCTTAGGTTACGGAAAGCCGCCAATTATAGTGCTTAATTTCAGTACATTGACCCGGAAGCTAATCGAGACAGAACTTTCTGGATACTGCAGGTTTCTCCTGAAGTAGGGGACATAAAAAAAAAACTCCTTTATGGAGGGCTAAAAACAGGATGAACAAAGAGAAGAAAAAGTGGAACTACACAGACCCCCCTCCCCCCCCACACACCTCGTAGGTATGCAGGAGGCTCCGCTGCGAAGCACAAAGTGCCGGGGGCGTTCATTAATTAGGTCCTGAAATGGATGAATTGCTGGTAAATTCAATCTAAGAAGATTGCATTAATTAGAATCTGTTTCTTCTAATAATTGGAATGCCGCAGAAGGTGAATTAAAAGCGTTGCCGGGGGGGGGTTTCTGGGTGGTACATTCGGTCAGGGTACCCTCTTCTGGTGTGGGGATGAGCCCACGGGTGTCAGATCGAATCTGGACCGTGCCAAGGCCAATGTCGGGCATCGCCCTAGGCCAGGGATCAGCAACTCACTGCTGGTGTTCCCATCCTACCTTTACCTGGCCTGGGAGTCAATCTGGCCAGTATGTAGTACTCATTACCAGGGGGAAAAGGAAACGGGGCTGGATGTGAGGTCCAGAGTTGACGATCTGTGCGCTGAGCGATACACAGCTGTGTTTGCGTTAGGCCAGGGTGTGGGAGAGTTAATTGGGCTTGGGGGCTATGTTCATCGTGGCTGTTCATCAAGTCCACAATCTAGTGACCCCTGCTGGTCGATCGTGCGTCGTGTTCCAGCCACATATGAAAGGTCTTCCCCCCCCCACCCCGCTCCCCCCCACACACACACTCTGAGAACCACATCTCGCGTGAAACATCTGATCTTAAACCAGCCAAAGCTGTTCAAGGTGGTTTAAACTGTGTTTCTGACAATTTTAGCTCGCCAGCTTACAATATATAGTCAGCTAGTCCACCAGTCCACTAGTCCACCAGTTTAACCACCAGCTTATTCTACCATCTTAACCAGCTTTGAGCAGCTGGAGACCAGCTTTGAGCAGTCACGGGCGACGGCTATCGCCAGCTGAAAGTGTCGGAAACGCAGCTTAAACCAGTTGAAACCAGTTTAGAATGGCTGGCCTTAGCTGGAGTTTTCAGCAGGGCTGCTTCGCCCCACCCCCCACCACTGTCTGTAAGACACCGTGGTCCCTCTACCTTTCACAGCCCCTCTCTCAGGCTTCCGGCCTTTTATTTCCATTCTCAGACAGAGCTCTGACTGCTGAAGGGTTGTTCTCTGGGTTTTCTCTTTGTTGTTGTTGTTGTTGTTTGTCCTACCTTGTTATAAAACTCGTTTTTTTTGTGGGTGGTTTGCGTAACAGTTGCCCTTGGTAACTTTACTTTAAGTTTGTTCGAACGCAGAATAGAAAAACTCTAAAGCGGATTCTAAAAGTCCTCAGCCAACTTGAATAACTTAATTATTATACACAGAAAATGAGGTTTTAAAACAACAAAAAGGAAAACTACTTTTGCAGAGTTTGAATAAAGTTTGAATAAATTAATTAGTACACAGTGTTGGTACACAGGTTGTTGTGAGAAGGACAGGATATGTTGCCATGCTGAGTGTGTGCAGAATTGTACCTTCTACAGATTGTGTTGAAGTCTGGCGAAATCTGAGGGCCTTTTTATTCAAGGTTTCACATTTTCAGAGAAGTAGTTCGAGAGGCTCTGGGGTGGCAGAGTGGTGAACTGAATAGAGAATTGCATTTCCAGAACGTCTGGAACCCATGGCAACAGTAGTGCAGAGAATTTGTTCATAGACTTGATCATGGGAGGTTGCAAATGGGGACAAAACTGCTTTTTTATTTTTGTTGCTATTTTTTTGCCATTTTGTCGCTATCTTTCAACTCCTAGCTCTGCCCAACTGGAGAAGCGAGGAAGAGTGGCAAGAAAAAGAAATGAAGTCGGGGAAATCGAGAAAGATTGGGAGTTCCTAACGTCTACTTCTAGCTCCCGGAAGAAACATTTAACGGGTTGGAATGTCCTTAAAAGACGGCAGACGTCGATCGAGATCGATTTCCGGGTCAGGAGCAAGGAAAGGAAAATAAGAGAGAAAAATAAGCGATTGGAACGAGCCTGTAGAACTTCAAGTGACTCAGGAAAAGCAGGAGCCGTCCACTAATGAGATGCATGTGGCCTCGTCCTTCTGAGTGCGAATCCCATTCCATCTTCTGATTGTGTTTCGCATTGTCTTGTCACTTATATCGGTATGTCACACCCTGATAATTAACATGGACATTGGTTATTGAGATTATCTCAAAAACAATTGTATCCGAGCAAATCCAATTTAGAAATGACAAGCTCTATTTGCTTTGTTTGCCTTGATACGTTGCGCAGGTCCACTGTGTCTGTGCGTCTTCGGCAGGAGAGATGATTTCAGACTTAAGTCAGGCATTCGATTGGTTCCTGCTTAATTGGTCGAGAGGCAATGCGCGTGGAGCTAATTGTGACACGTGTCTGGACTTGTTTAGTCGCAGGTTTGTGGAGATTGCAGGTTTGAACCCCACCTGGAGCATAAAAACTGTGACAAATTTCTCAGGACAAAAGTCTGTAAAGAGGCTCGTCTCAAAGTAATGAAAATAAAAGTGTTTTTGTGCTACTTCTCGCTCCACATAAGATGCCCGCAGGGCTGAAGAGGTGTTGAAAGGAGACAAGCTCAGTCCTACTACATCTTCCATTGTGCATCCTACCCAGTACACACTATCCCATCCCTCTCCCTGACCCTACAATGAACACCCTAACAAGTAAATACTATCCCCCACATCCTATATGCCCTGCCCTGAACACCCTACCCAGTACACCCTATCCCATCCCTCTCCCTGACCCTACAATGAACACCCTAACAAGTAAATACTATC
This sequence comes from Conger conger, assembly GCF_963514075.1. NCBI lineage: Eukaryota > Metazoa > Chordata > Actinopteri > Anguilliformes > Congridae > Conger > Conger conger. The sequence goes on from NC_083766.1 coordinate 56,422,198, forward strand.
CCCCTCATCCTATATACCCTGCCCTGAACACCCTACCCAGTACACCCTATCCCATCCCTCTCCCTGACCCTACAATGAACACCCTAACAAGTAAATACTATCCCCCACATCCTATATGCCCTGCCCTGAACACCCTACCCAGTACACCCTATCCCCTCCATCCCATAATCTCATCCTATACTCTACCCCTAACTTATCCCTCCCCTCCACCCCAAACTTCTCTCTCTACATCATTCCATTCTACCTCACTCAGCATACACTCAGTGATCACTTTATTAGGTAGACCTGTACACCAGCTTGCTAATACAAATATTTAATCGGCCAATCATGTGGCAGCAACTAATGCGTAAAAGCACGTAGACATGGTCAAGAGGTTCAGCTGTTTTTCAGACCAAATGTCCGAATGGGGAAGACAGTGACCTTGACTGTGGAAAGATTGTTGCCGCAAGACAGGGTGGTTTGAGTATCTCAGAAACTGCAGATCTCCTGTGATTTTCACACACAACAAGATCCAGTGAGCAGCAGTTATGTGGGCAAAAGTGCGTTGTTAATGAGAGAGGTCAGAGGAGAAGGGCCAGACTGGTAAAAGCTGACAGGAAGGTGACAGTAACGCAAATAACCACACATTACAACTGTGGTATGCAGAAGAGCACCTCTGAACACACAACGTGTCAAACCTGTATGTGGATAGGTGTTGAATTTTTTGTAGTGTAGAACAGCATATACCGTAGGCACATATGGCCATTTCTGTGCCCTGTTTTTACCTATAATACACCAATGAAAACCGTGCCTCAATCCAGGCTCAGTCTGAGTCCTGCATCTCATCAGCTATTTGCATCAGAGTGATGTTTTGCATTTTGTTTTCTTAATTCAGTTTGATCGCTCTCTGGTAATGACCTTGGAATAATCTCCGGGAGAAGATGGATTTGAAGTACTGCGTGTTATATTCCGTGAAAATGTTGTTTTGATTGTCCCTAATGTGGCATGTCGTAGACGGAATGCAATTCGGAGTGTAATATCCGCAAACTCCTCTCCAACGGAAGAGTGTTAATAGGATAGAAAGATTAAGTGGCTATAATAGAAAAGTAGCCTTTTAGTCAATATAATTAAAAGGAGCATGTTTGATCACGTAGAACTTATTTCGCCACGGGCTATTAATGTTCGGGGGAATCAAAATGCATTTGTATTTAACGCAGTTTAGATATTGGAAAGCCGTCATAAATCTCTGACTGGTTTTGTTTCATTTCCTTTAATCTTTTAATAAAGCCCAGGCCTCTCTTCTCTCAGCCAGACATTTGTCTTTGTTTGTTTATTGTTTTTTTTGTTGTTGTTGATTTAGTTTCCAATTTGTTACGTCTGCGTACAGGATCCGTTGACTTTCCGCTGCAGTCGAAGTAACGACATTATTGAAGAACCAATTACAAAGCGTTTGATGCACGTTTTCCTTTCTTTTGAGAAATTCTGTTTGCCTTTATGCTGAAAGCGTGACGCGTGAGTTCTAGGCCGCTTATGAGGAATAGCAGTGAGAAACCCACACAACTGCTGATGGCAAGCAACAAGAAGGAGTCCGTACTGCATATTTTTGGTCACCCATTAATTACACCCCATTAATTACCTAGTATTAACTGGGTAAATACAGCTTGTGTAGCTGTACACAAGGTACGGTACCTATTTTGATTTCAGAGGTAAACTATGAAACAAAATCAGTAAGTACCATGAAACAAACTTGTTAAGTACTGTGAAAGTTTTACAGTCCGTTTCATAGTACTTATCAAAATAGTTACCTAATAATTGGACATAAGTAGCTGGTATTTACCCAGTGCATACTAGGTAATTACCAGGCTGTAAGATAAAGGGTTACCTTCTTTTTCCCCTTTATGTAAGCAGGTACGTGCATCCGCATCTGCGGCGGTGACCTTGGGAGTGGACAGGGGCGGGAGACACAGGGGATTGGGGTGTCACTCTGACGCGGAGGGGGTTATTAGGGTGGCCCGATATGAATAATTATTGACGATGACCTCGGTTGCTGACCGGTCGCTGTATTTTTATTTATTCATATTATTCAGTATTGACCCTATCCATACATATCTGTACAAAAACAGTTTGTAGGTTGTAGAGACAATGTGGACCCAGCCTGTGATTATCTGGTATGATCTCCAAATGCATCCAAGTTTCCAATGTAAAAAAAGATGTAAAGTGTCACTCAAAATCAGAGACCAACTTTACGTGGCACTGGTATTCATTCATTCATTCATTCACAACAAGTCAGGGTGTAGCAGAAACCATCCCGATAGGTAATATAATATTCAGTTTAAGTTTATATCTGGACTGTCAGGTCCCTGCCCATTTTCCACCCCAGTCTGAAGACTCATCTCTTCACCTGTACTCCTTTGAGGGAGTCCCTTAATCTATTGCCGCTTGTTTTTCAACTGTCTGTTTTTAGCCCCTTGTATTTTGTATCTTAACCAAGGAATTTGTATTTGCCTTGGTAATGTAGTTCCTGAAGTTGTAGATGTCTCGGTATGGTAGTAACAGACGTGGCAACCGATCACTTATAAATTGTACCTTTTCTGACCTGTTCAGTTGTTTGTTCTATCACCTTGATGTGCACTGTTTTGTATGTTGTTTTGGATAAAAGCATCTGCTGAATAAAATGTAATGGAATGTAAGGATGTAACATTTACTAGTGGAGACTGAATGCAATGGAGTTCTAGAACACTCGAAAAAACATTCCAAAAAGCCAGCTATTGAAAGGGTTAAGTGTAGTCATGCACTGTGACTGCTATGAGAGTAACATTTCCTGGTATAACGCATCATGGACTGCTCATTATGAAACCGTGGTAACAGGCCGCAGTTCCATTGTAGTCTTCTGTCCTTGCATGACAAAAAACCCAGCCATTGGAGCCATGCGTTTTTACAATGCCACCCTCATTAAAGCGATATTGAACATGTACAACATGACTCTTAGCTCAGTAATCATTAAATGTGGTCATTTAAAAAGCTTCAATAATTACATCTGTGGAAATGAGTCATTTGGAACCCATTCAGCAGCTCAGTGGCCTGCCGACTTGGCTGTTTTAATTCATATCAATTTTCTAAGCTGCCATTTATTCATTATTTTTACTGGTGAAACGTCTGGAACGCAGTGCATGAAAGAGTGGCCAAATTAGCTTCGCTTTGCAAAATTGTTAGTTCTCTGCCTAATTGTGTTAGAAAGAAATGATTCTGAAACATTGTGTGTCTTTATTGAGACCACAGAAACGCGCAGTGTAACTCTCTTGCATTTTTGAGACGCATTCTTACTTCTACTTTATGCAAAATCATTTGATTGCCGTGATTCACAAGAGGGCTGGCAACAATGCTTAAAACATCTGAACATCAAGGCATAGCGTTGTGCAGTCAGTGCTTTTCAAAATTGTAGACGCTCTTGATATTTTTCTGGCAAATTACACTTAAATTATGTGAGTACTACGTAATTGCTAGTATATGCAATGCAATGCAATTTAACAAGAGCTCCTTGTTATCTTTTATAAAAGGAGGTTTAGGGTTTGGTTGGATTTGAGGGTGAGGAGTTCATATTGGGATTATTGTTCTGACGTCTGTTGTGGAGCAAGGCTAGTTTAAATAATGTGTTATAGTAAGTAGTTAAATGTACATAAAAACACTTTCAGCATACATAAATTGTTCTCACAAAATTCACATATTCAAAAACCACATGTGAACACCCAACAAGTGAAGGGTACATGTGTGAAATATAAAAATAAACCCACTGATAAAATGACAGCAGGGAAAGATAAACCATGCTATTTCAAATCATCCCTGCTGAAAAAACAGCTCAAGCTGGGTTTTGAAACAGTTTAGGCTAGCTCCATGCTCAACATGGTTTGACCATGTTAAGGCAGATTCTGAAACAGCTGGTAGCTGATAATTTCATGCTGGTCATAGCTGGATGTTGCAGCAGGGATGCGTTTTGTTTTCACTCACAAAAATTGTGGCTTGCATTTCATCAAAAAAATCAGTGCCAGTGTGGAATTTCACATTCATTTAGTTCATGCATGTGGTTTTTGGAGTGTAAGGACCTGCAGCTGTAAGTTCGCAGGTTCAAATCCCAGGTTGGGCAATGCCGTGGTACCCTTAAGCAAGGTACCTAACCAGGTTATTTCAGCAAATACCCCGTTATATAAATGCACTGTGTGTTAAAATGAAGAAAAAAGAAAAAAACAACGTAAGCTGTGTAAGTCTCTCTGGGTAACAGATTCTGCTAAATGTCTAAAAATGTAAAGTCTGACGCCTGCCCTGCTTGACCAGCCGAACGTCTCCCCAGACTGACGGCTCTCAGCACGCTCGCTGAAGTCCTTACCCCGACTCCCTGCCAATGCCGTCTTCAAATAGGGTCAGGTGGGAAGGAAGAGCAGAGATCCCGGCAGCGTATCCTTTAGGAATACTTTTGCAGTTCAGCGGTCAACAAAATTAACTGTCCACATTATGTAAATATGTTTGTAAGGGGGGGGGGGATTCCACTTGACTTATTTTAAAGAACCGTTTTGATGGGATTCTATGTATTTCCTGAACTTAATCTTATGACTGTTTCGCCACACGTATGTATATTTTTTCTGATGCCTGATCTCACTGTGGGGGTGACAGGGGGTTTGGGTGCAAGCGGTCAGGTATTGGACGACAACAGAACGAGGTTTTTCCTTGCGATGCAGGCGATTCGGCCTCCACGGTCTCCGCTTCCCTCCTCCTGTCGCGGCTGTAAATGTGACACTTCTCACAAGGCGTTGTCAGCGTGCAGACATTAATTCAGAAGTCGATTCTGTGTGTTGTCACGTCCAGTCATACTATATCAGTAGCAGTAGATACAGATTTGCATAAACTAGTGGGCAGGAAAGCTTCTCGGCGCGGTGAATGTCACATTGCAGGATTCCACGCTTCTCGATGGCACGAGGCGTGCGGTGTTCGTATGGTAATGTCTTCCTGACTTTCCCCTCGATGGGTGTTCGTATGGTAATGCCTTCCTGACTTTCCCCTCGATGACACGAGGCGTGCGGTGTTCGTATGGTAATGCCTACCTGACTTTCCCCTCGATGGGTGTTCGTATGGTAATGCCTTCCGGACTTTCCCCTCGATGGCACGAGGCGTGCGGTGTTCGTATGGTAATGCCTTCCTGACTTTCCCCTCGATGGCATGAGGCGTGCGGTGTTCGTATGGTAATGCCTTCCTGAATGTCCCCTCGATGGCATGAGACGTGCGGTGTTCGTATGGTAATGTCTTCCTGACTTTCCCCTCGATGGGTGTTCGTATGGTAATGCCTTCCTGACTTTCCCCTCGATGGCACGAGGCGTGCGGTGTTCGTATGGTAATGCCTTCCTGACTTCAGCACTTTGCTTCATCCCACCGTTCTGAGTGAATTACTCTCGCCGGGAATCGCAGGAAATGGCTGTTTTGATGCCGGAGGGATTTTAAGAGGATTGTTAGTCATTAAAAACTAAGTTCAAAGGCAAAAATTTCCCGCCTGAAAAGGTCCATTTAAATGCATTTTTGGCATTAAATTTGCCTCTGCAAAGCTGTACTAATGAGGGGTGCGAGATTCGCTGAGCCCCTGTCACTCACGACTTACAATCCAGCTCTTATACAAGGGCCCTGAGTGAGCCCTCTCTGCACAATGCACCATTCACAACGCCTCTTATAGACTAGCTACTGCATATGCTCTCTATAGGCACGGCACTGATCCAGTCCTGGAGGGCCGTAGTGTCTGCCGGTTTTTGGGGTGTTCTGGGTTCATTCAAGTCATTGATTGGTTAAAGTATCCACATGCCTTGTTCTCAAGGCCTTAATTGGATTGAAAGGAAACCACAAAAACCCGCAGACACTGAGGCCCCCTGGGAATTCAGTTTGACACCCCTGCTCTACACAATGTCCTTTCAACACGACCTGCTACCTGTGTACACCTGCGTGTCCCAAATGAACCCTGTGATTCCGTAGAAGAAGCCGGTCTCGTTCAAGAGTTCTTTGTCGGGCAAAATGGTTTCTTTGTCCGGGAACACTTCACACTTATGATAGCGTGTTCCATCAGCTAAAAAGGGTCCCTGTATGAACACAAGCCAAATAAGCCTTTTTTTCTGAGACTGTGTTGTACAGTGCCCCAATCTGCACACTGCAATTCGCCCTCTGCACGCTGTGAGTCCATGCAGGAATTCGTATGGAACAGTGGTGGTTTGTGTGATTCTTTTTCCCTCCGAATTTAGACGCTTCAACTGTGAGTGTTTCAGCCTCAGTTTAGAGAGTGGGGTTTGTCTCACATTCTATGATTTTATTATGGCACACACTTCCCTCTGTCTGAAGAAGAGGCTCGTTCCCCTTCACGTTTGAATTATGCATGCTGAAAAACCAGAAAATATGTCCTTTAGTCTTATATTTGGACTTAAATTCTTATTCATGTGACTTTTCTGCTAAAAAGACAAAATGATTGCCAGTGAGGTGAGACATTTTCACTCCTTTCAAGATTGGCCAATGGGGTAAGACAATTTCACTCACGCAAAAGAAACTTACAAGTTCATATTGTCTACTTGAGAGAGAAAAAGAGATAGGTAACTCTCCATATAAGACCCTTTCTCGGTGCTTAATGGCAGCCGAACGGTCGCGGGCCGCCAGGTGAACTTCCATCCACCCGTACGTAAGACGACCCCGTGAGGTGGATCCGACGGCCTGGCGACCTTCACTCTGCTCCAGGATGGGCAGGTGTCACCCCCAAGACCCCCCTACCCGCCCCAGCGTGTCTCTCTCTGTAATTCCGGGGCCCGGCCTGGCACCTTTCGGCCCCGTGCGCGGCGCGGGGGCGGAGGGAGCCGGACGAGGTGTCACGGAGCCAGCCGAACTGAGAACTGCACTGCTGACCCTCCCGTCGGCCGCGGAGGTCTGGCGGGTCCTCGCTCCTGGCAGCGGACGGCTGGCCCTGGCTCAGATAAGATCGTTCGCGGCCCTACAGGTCTGGCACGGTGAGAACGGAAAAATTAGGCACCGTCGCTTCACAAAGCAGGGAGTTCTGCCGCGTGCGCGATAGTAACAGGACGGAGGGTGATGTCGGGCGCTGGAGGAAGGAAGGGCTGACGTCAGTCGTTACTACGTTTCCGAGGTGCCTCTGAGTCATCGTCCTGTTGTTGACATCGAGCTGCTCCTATCCGTCGGCCCGGATCTACTCTGGTTATCTCAAATGCGTGCTGGTGGTAGCCCTTACAAAAATAGAATGGATTGAGATGAAATATATTATCGAGATCGGAAAAATATTTAAGCACTTACCGAAACGCTCAATACACTCAATATGTGGACACATATAAATCATCAGTACTTTTAGATCCTAATTCTCTGTCGTTATTCTTATATTGCGGATATGGTGAAGCAAATGTAAGCACCCTCATGCACCTGTATGTATTTACGAGAATGGAGTTGTTCGTAAGCCTTGCACTCGCATCTAAATGCACGTTATTTAATTTCCCCCCGTATTGATCCTGACTAAAGGAATCGCATCAGTGGCCCTGAACGGATTTAAACACACAATACGGCGCATGTAATACAGTCCCTGTGTGCTGGCTGGCCAGCCACCCCGTCGATGGAGCGGGTTGTCGGGGCCAGATAAACTCCTTTTATGAATGCGATGAGATTTACATTGATTGAGGCAATCCAGACGTCTGTTTGTTGTGTTATTAGGTCAGGTCCCTCCCCCGCGTTCTCGTAGCCTCTTGTCTAATCGTTCCTACTTCTGGTATGGAGTTGACGGTGGCTGTGTGTGGAATGGTAATTTAGTTGTAGGAGAGCCCCACCGTGGCCCAGATAATCTGCTCCCTCACTTTGCTCCGGGGTTATTTAGAGGGGAAGAACGGAAAGGAGGAAAGGAGAGAGCGCCAGAGAGAGCGAGGGAGGAGAAAAGAAAATCTCCCGCACTCTGGGAGTGTAAATAATTGAAAGACTTATTCATTTAGCTGGATTATATTTGAAAACAAATTGACTTAAACATCTGACTGCTATTAAAAGCTTCTTTCTGACTAAATTATTTAATCACAGGTTCACAGCGTTCTTTGATTGTTTTATTACTCATAATTAAAGTCAGGATTTTATTGGACGTTTTTTTAAACGTGGGGTTGAAGAGCCTCTGAATGAGATCATACCGCGCTGTACTTTGAGAATAACTGATCCGACTTGGTCTCGGAAGAAGTGGTTTAACCTCCTGAGACCGTATATCCACAAACGAGGACATTACACGTCGGCTTGTCTGAGCTCTATGCACTATTTCTCTTAACATAAGGGACATTCAATTAAAATGAAATAAAGCATATATATTTTTCACAGTCTTTTCACGGCAGGCAAAAAAAAAAATGTTAAGTACTTTTCAGGTTAAATATGGGGTTCAAGAGCCTCTGAATGAACCATACAGTGCATGCAGGCATTTCGAGAATAATTGATCTGACTTAGAGACATTTATTTAAGCTGGGTGACAAGACGTTTTCTCTGAAGACCGTTCGGACTTTGCGAGGCGCCTGGCGCTGGTGACAGGGGACCCGGCGAGTTTTCCGCCGGCCGGGTTTCGACCTTGAGCGCGGGTTTTGGGATGCGGGGGCGGGGGTAAGTCACGGGGGGTGCGTTGACGGGCGGGCTGGGTGTTAGCGGAGCGGGGAGCGGAGCGAGGGCTTTGGCTGGCCTCCAGCTGTCCGTGCGGCGGAACGCTCACCTGCAGGGAGCGTACCTGTCGCACAGCGGCACGCCCAACGCCAGCCTGCCGCTCCTCTGCTCGAGGGGGCAGATAGCCCACGCTCCTCTGCTCGAGGGGCAGATAGCCCACGCTCCTCTGCTCGAGGGGCAGCCCACGCTCCTCTGCTCGAGGGGCAGATAGCACATGCTCTTCTGCTCGAGGGGCAGATAGCCCACGCTCCTCTGGTCGAGGGGCAGATAGCCCGCGCTCCTCTGCTCGAGGGGCAGATAGCCCGCCCTCCTCTGCTCGAGGGGCAGATAGCCCACGCTCCTCTGCTCGAGGGGCAGATAGCCCGCCCTCCTCTGCTCGAGGGGCAGATAGCCCACGCTCCTCTGCTCGAGGGGCAGATAGCCCACGCTCCTCTGCTCGAGGGGCAGATAGCCCACGCTCCTCTGCTCGAGGGGCAGATAGCCCACGCTCCTCTGCTCGAGGGGCAGATAGCCCACGCTCCTCTGCTCGAGGGGCAGATAGCCCGCGCTCCTCTGCTCAAGGGGCAGATAGCCCGCGCTCCTCTGCTCGAGGGGCAGATAGCCCGCCCTCCTCTGCTCGAGGGGTAGCCCACGCTCCTCTGCTCGAGGGGCAGATAGCCCGCCCTCCTCTGCTCGAGGGGTAGCCCACGCTCCTCTGCTCGAGGGGCAGATAGCCCGCGCTCCTCTGCTCGAGGGGCAGATAGCCCACGCTCCTCTGCTCGAGGGGCAGATAGCCCACGCTCCTCTGCTCGAGGGGCAGATAGCCCACGCTCCTCTGCTCGAGGGGCAGATAGCCCGCGCTCCTCTGCTCAAGGGGCAGATAGCCCACGCTCCTCTGCTCGAGGGGCAGATAGCCCACGCTCCTCTGCTCAAGGGGCAGATAGCCCACGCTCCTCTGCTCGAGGGGCAGATAGCCCACGCTCCTCTGCTCGAGGGGCAGATAGCCCACGCTCCTCTGCTCGAGGGGTAGCCCACGCTCCTCTGCTCGAGGGGCAGATAGCCCGCGCTCCTCTGCTCGAGGGGCAGATAGCCCACGCTCCTCTGCTCGAGGGGCAGATAGCCCGCGCTCCTCTGCTCGAGGGGTAGCCCACGCTCCTCTGCTCGAGGGGCAGATAGCCCGCGCTCCTCTGCTCGAGGGGTAGCCCACGCTCCTCTGCTCGAGGGGCAGATAGCCCGCGCTCCTCTGCTCGAGGGGCAGATAGCACATGCTTCTCTTCTTGAGGGGGCAGATAGCACACGCTTCTCCCCTTGAGGGGGCAGATAGCACACACTCATTCTCTTGAGGGGGCAGGTAGCACACGCTTCTCCTCTTGAGGGGGCAGATAGCACAGTCAGATCACTCGCTTCCCTCCCATACTCTTCCTCTCATCTTCCACCCCTCCATCCTCCTCAGGGTCCATCTGTCTTTCTATCCCTCTCTGCTTTCTGTCTTTCTATCCCTTTCTTTAAACTTACACACAAACTTAAATACATTTTAAAAATCCCTCGTTTTGGGATGGAAGAAGGGGTACTCTCTGGGATATCTACCCAAATCTGTTGGGTGGGGGGAGGTTGTGAGGCGGGGCCAGGAGATTAGAAATGATGGATGTGTTTTGTTTGCGCTGATACCTGTGCTATCTCTGCTATCTGGGTGTGCATTAAGGCCCATCCATACCAAGAACGATAACTACAGCGATAACTATACATATATAATTTTAAAAATTGAGTCCACACCACAACTATAACAACATGTTATAGTCCTGCTGCATGAACGATAGAGACAACAAATCAAAATCCATCTGAATATACCAGGAGTCACGTACAAAATGGCAGATAGCGTAGCTGAGAGACTATTTACCGAATGTTATCATTCATCAGTGTGGATGCTCACATCGTTATCGTTATAGTTTATTGTTATAGTTCTTGGTGTGGACAAGCTTTTAGACTTCTCAGCGTAATAGGGACAATTTAAATGCATTCACTTTCCTACAGCTGAAGTCACTGCTTTATTCAGAAAACACCCCAGCACCACCCTTTACCAGTCGTTTTTGACTTTTGACTTTTTTGTTGGTTTGTTGTTTTTTTATTTTTCATTTTAATTCCAATCTAGATAAAATGTTTAGTTTCTCGTGAATGTAAATATCCTAGAAGATATAATATATATGTAAATATCGTACATTGTGCATCACTGAAGGGGGGATTTTGTCGAGGGAAAACATCCAATCAACCAACTCGGCAACTATAAAATAAATACAGATAACGGTGTACAGGATAATTGAATTAATGTGGTGTCCTCACAAGTATATTAAACAGAGAAAAAGAGGGCAGAAACACACAGAACTGGTGTTCTGCATTAACACGAGCTGAAGACAGACGCGACATGTCTTTACACAGCTCGCTTATCCTGATTGTCCTTATGGGGGAAGAGAATGAGGTGGGAGAGATTGTGCATTCATCCAGCTGATATAGTCAGAAGGTTACAGACGGCTTTTATCGGCAAAAAAGTGGCGCCTACCGGATTTCTAATGGCTTTTTTGTCTTTTTTTTCCTCTATCCTGACTGTTAGGATTGAAGGTTAAATAGAGGTGGGAGTAATTTTGACAGGAGTGTGGGTGTATAATAATAAATCAAAAAGTGATTTTGTGCCCAGAACACAGGATAATTACATTGCTGAATAAAATAAGCACCTTTTCAGTCACTGTCTTTTGGGTGCTTAGCATGGAGAGGCACGTGTGTATGGGATGTGGTGAGACAGAGCTCTACATGTAAAAAACAGACACAATGACACTGGTTTTCCAGACGGGTGCACTAGTACTGTGTTTTGTTTGGTGTGAACAGAATTAATAGTATATGGTGTCAGAAATGTTTCAGTGCTGGGGAGCCGAACGGGAATTTGTGTACGGAGGTAACATGAACTACACTGCAAAAGAAAAGACGTATAAAACATGGTAGCAATGTTGCCAGTGAAAAACCATTTAATTAATGAAAAAGAAATGGTATGAATCCTGTTATTTAGCTGCATAAATCCTTTTTTTAATGGGATGGCTGTTATAGTCATTGCCTTTCTTCGGCATGACTTTGACAGTGCTTTGAAAAAAAACTGCAATCCTTTGAATGTTTACAAACATTTGAACAAAAAAATATTGTGTTTTAGCTCCGTTCATAGCTGTCGGTGAGCAGAGGGAGACATACTGATAAAATATGTGTGCAATCTGGGCATTGGAGAGTCCCTGGCTGTTGGCAAGATAAAAATATTCTCAGCCAATAGAACTAGTAAAATAAAAAAAACTATGAAAATAACTCCTTCCTTTTGTTTCTTTTTTCTCCTCTCAATGCTCTTTCGTGGGACACCTTGCTGGTGATTGGTCCATTTAAGGTAAGAAAATAATTGTTAATTGTTTAACCACAAGTTATTTAACCCCAAAGTTAATTAAGCTTCTGTAATTTCGTTTTAGTAATATTTAGAGTAATTCAGACTCTTGAAAAACAAACCCCAAAGGGCTACCTTTCAGAAGAAACCGGGAGTATGCCTGAAGTCAAAATGGTTCAAGAACACACTGATACATAAGTGGTTAATTGTTTGAAATTGGACTGAACAACTGACATTGTCAAACTTCACCTTCAAATTGTAAACTTTAGAGTAAGTTTTTGATATTCAAATATTAAAGCAAAAACACGGGCAAAGTGATTGACTGGAGTGAAAGGATTATCTATACATAGCGATGAGTTGGATTCAGAAGCAGACAAGACATACTGTTTTCCGCCCATAGACAGTTTGTCAGTCTGTCACGTAATACATTTTCAGATTAAAGCCTTTCTGTCATTGCTATAAATGCTTTTCTGATAGGGAAATTTCCCCCGGTTGCTGATGATATCTGTGTATTTGGTTCAGCTCTTATTTAATGCGCTGTGTGATGTTCTTCAGCGGTATATTTAAGAATAAGCACATTATCTGCTTATCCCTTGTACTTACGAGTGTGCGACAGATTTCGCTGCAGTTCCCAAACGGATCATTTTAAATTGGATTTCTGCCTCTCTGCCAGGTAATGGCTGTACTTCAATATTCAATGATTGTCATGTTTTGAAAAGTAAACATACATCAAATGTTTTTGATGGCGGTGTCATTGTCGGAAACGCTCACGACTCACTTTCAATCACCGCTTGTTGCTTTTATTTTTTTCCCCCCAGTATTTCAGCATCAAGAGATGCAAAACTTCCATTTAAAATGGACGCAGGAAACCGCTTTAAAAAACAAAACGTGAGAAAATGTTTCCTCTTGTCGAGTCCGTAACTCTGCCGACTATGAGGGACCACTCTGTGCCCCTGGGGTTGGGCTCATTTGGGATGAGTTGCACCCATGGAGGGAGATGAGGATGGAGTGGCTGATATTCGGAGATAAATCGGGTGCTGGGGTTCAAGGGGGCTGGGATTTAATGTAACCAGACAGCTGAGGGGAGGTGGCTGGGACCAGATGTCAAGGAAAACTACTGCCAGTAAATATAAAAATAAATATCCTTAATGATCTGCCACGAGCAGGGGTCTGTGAAGGACTATGACTCTATGTCTATGTAAATTATTCAATTACTAGTCATGTCACAGGGCTAGAAAAATGAACAGCCTTTGTGTGTGTACACGTGTGTGTGTGTGTGTGTGTGTGTGTGTGTGTGTCTGTCTATCTGGCTGTCCATCCATCCAGGGTCCATGGCTGGCCCTTTGCATTACATTACATTATTGGCATTTGGCAGACGCTCTTATCCAGAGCGACGTACAGTTGATTAGACAATCCTCCCCTGGAGCAATGCAGGGTTAAGGGCCTTGCTCAAGGGCCAAAACCGACCTTGCGTGTCCCAGTCATGTACCTTAACCACTACGCTACAGGCCGCCTTTGCAGAGAAGACTGTCGGTGGGCAGTGTAATCTTGCAGAGCGTATGGATTTATACAGTACACTGCTATTGCTGCCTGGTTTCTATGATATGAACATATTATTGCTGTACAATAGCCGCTTACCGCAGGCCTAAATGGGTCACAGGAAAACATAACTCCAGAACGATGATGCACTTTCACTCATAAACATGCCAAAATCTCACAAAATGGAGGTTCCCACAGCGTGACAGTCAACATTCAAACAAGGCATGTGAAGCAATTAACATTGTGCTCAACATCATAAGCAGTCCTACAAGCCAACAAATGTTTCCCACAACATTTAAAATGTTTTCAGTCGACAATTACGTTCTCTCTTCCTCTCCAATCCATCTTCTATCTCTTTTTTTCTTGCCGTTTGTTTGCTGTGTGCAGGGAATGGCAAGTTGAAGAAACTCTCTCTGGTAGCTTTATTTTGTCTAAAGCCAGGAATGAAAACATTATTTGGGAGATGCAGATGGGCTTTTGATCAAAGTCGTAATCCTTTTTATGCCTACTTTTCATGTGCAGAGCAGGGGAAATTTTAAAATCATGATCTATGCAAAGAATCTAGAAAACATTAAATCATTCATCACAAGATTTGATATACACTCAGTCAGAAATTTATTAGGTAGACCTGTACACCAGCTTGTTTATGCAAATATTTAATCAGTCAATCATGTGGCAACAGCTTAATGCATAAAAGCATGCAGACATGGTCATGTTTTTCAGAAAGAATGTCTGAATAAGGAAGAAATGTGGAATGGTTGTTGCTGCCAGATAGGGTGTTTTAAGTATCTTAGAACCTGCTGGTCTCCTGCGATGTTCATGCACCACAGTCTCTAAAGTTTGCAGACAATGGTGGGAAAAACAAAAAATCATCCAGTGAGCAGCAGTTCTACAGGAAAAAACGCCTTGTTAATGAGACACGTCAGAGGACAAAGGTTAGAGGGACAGTGACACAAATAACCACACATTACAACAGCGGTATGCAGAAGAGTATCTTTGAACACACAACACATCAAACCTCTAAAGACGCTTTCAGACAGACGCGGTTCTGGTTCTGGTTCCGTTCTGAAGTCTCAGAACCTTTGTACTTTCTGGTGAACCAGCCCGTGTCCATACCAGTTGAAGCAGAACCAAAGTTCCACCGCCCTCCATCATCAACGGAGGGCGTTGCTCAATGCACAAGGCAGGCGGAATATGACACACCCACTGATGACGTCACGGTTCACAAGGGAAAACCAGCTATTTTTTGATTCCAGCTGAGAACCAACTTTTCAGGTTCTGAACCAATTTATTTCTGGTCTGAACGCTGGCCTGTTCAAAATTAGGTTCGGGAACCGGAACCGGCACGGAGCCTTGCTGATGTCAAAGGCCTATAAGTGGATAGGCTACAGCAGCAGAAGACCAATAACTCAAAAAAATATGTTTAATAAATACCTAATGTGTTTAGTGCATCTCATTCTCTGTTCAGACGCTTGGAAAAGCATTTTTAGTTTAGCTTCATAATGTCAGTGCCGTGCTTTTACCTGTGAAAGAAGCCTTTCCGTTTAACCTCTCCCTTCCCTGTCACATCTTCTCCAGCCCTCCTTGCCTGGCACCCTTGTAATTCAGAGGGTGGTGCTTCCATTTTATTCACAACAACGGAAGGATTTGGAATGACTGTTTCTGTTTGCCTTTGCCTGCTCGGAAGCAGGAGGCTAGATTGCTGGCTTTAAAGTCAAAACGGATATTCGGGTGTAGGACGAAAAGTCTTTGTTGTGTTAGCGAGTAAACAAGCTTGCGTTGAACTATTTTAAATATTTTATGCAACTGATCTAGAGTGAGGATCCGTCTTACTTTTGTAGCTGTTTCTATAGTGATGTCAACATAGGTAAATATCTGTCCCGTGGCATTGTGGGTAAAAGCTAGAAACGTCAGCACAGGCTCTCCCTCTGCTGCCACTGAAATCTCACTGTTATGAGTGACAGAGATGACTCATCTCACTACTACAGGGAGATTTAACATGATAAGAGGAACACTGTATGTCTGTGTGTGTGTGTGTGTATGTGTGTGATTGTACTGTATACATGTGTGTGTGTGTGCGTGATTGTACTGTATGCATGTGTGTGTGTGTGTGTGTGTGTATGGGTGAATGGGCATCTGTTTGTATTTTATGTCTCTGTGTGTGTTTGTGTGTGTGTGTGTGTGTGTGTGTGTGAAATTGTACTGTGTGTGTGGTGTGTGTGTATGGGCATCTGTGTGTGTTGGCATTTTGTGTCTGTGTTTGTGTGTGCGGATGTGTGTGCAAGTGCATATGTCTGTATGTTTTTGCGTTTTGCGTGTGTGTGTGTTTGCAGTGCAGGTGTGGATGGCTGTGTATGAGTGTGTGTGTACGTATGTGAGTGTGTGTGTGTGAGTGTGTGCGTATGCCAGTGTGTGTGTGTGAGTGTGTACGTATGCCAGTGTGCGTGTGTGAGTGTGTGCGTATGCCAGTGTGCGTGCGTGTGTGTGTGTGTGTGTGCCTCAGGGTTATCGCAGTGCAGTAGATGGCTGCAGTCTGGAGTATTGATGACCCAGGCGACAGCCCCCTCACTCAGACACACACCCTCTCATGAAGGCTCCTGCTGCGCTCATCACTTTCCAGAGCGCATAAACCCGCTCCCTCACGCCGGGGAGAGCTGGGCGGAGTGACACCTCGCTCCGCGCTGCCGTGCGCTGTCACCGCGGGGCTGGGAGCGGAGATCATCTGCCGGGAACGCCGGCGGGAATAACGGCGTGCCGGAGAGCGCGGCTCATTACGGCAGCGCGCCTCTCTGCCCGTCCCCGCCGCCCGGAGACCAAGTGGCATGTGGCAGCGCGTCGACTTCTCCACGCCTGCGCCGGGATGTGAGAGACACGGAATCCACATCTCCACGCCTGCGCCGGGCACAGAGAGAACGACACGCCGTCCACATCTCCACGCCTGCGCCGGGCACAGAGAGAACGACACGCCGTCCACATCTCCACGCCTGCGCCGGGCACAGAGAGAACGACACGCCGTCCAAACCAGCCCAGAGTCTCTTCCTCTTTTTTCCCGTTTCTTTCTTTTTTCTTTCTATTTTGGCATACACCCCTCCGCACACACACACACACACACACACACACACACACTCACACACACACACACACACACACACACACACACACACACACTCACACACACACACACACACACACACACACACACACTCACACACACACACACACACACACACACACACACACACACACAGAGACATGTTGTTTTGTAAAACACGAACACGAGGCGCACTGCTTGGCCGTGTTTCTCCTCAGATTGTCAGTTGGGATTCTGCCCCCAGGGGTCTGTCCCGGGCCGTGGCAGTCTCAGTGCAGTCCCCCAGGGCCCGGGCTCCAGGCTCCGGGGGGGGGGAGTGAGCCCGGGGGAGGGTTTATCTCATATCACCGCCGACCCAACACACCCCCCGGACCCCCCCACGACCGGCGGGCTCCGGTGGGGGGCCTGACAGAGACGCTCAGGCCTCTCTGCGTGTCGTAACCTTCACCCCGCACGCGAGACGCCCTTCAGATGAGCCCACCTCCTTCCCGGGTGAGGCTTAGCCAGGGGCGGCCTCCCCCCCTGCGTTTCCCATCAGAAGCCAAGCGCCGTCTCGCCCTTGAGCAAGGTCGCCGCTGGAGCGCGGACCAAGCGCCGCTGCCTTAGAGACGGGAGCGGGGCTCTCTGACGCTGCCGTCTCCGGGTTAGCGATTAGCCGCTCGCAGTTTACCTGATCGTCTCATTTCACAGTGTTCTGGGGGAGGAATCATCGGTGACTCCCGCCAATGCGACACTCGCAGGCCCGTGCCTAAAGGAGCAGCGCCCGGCGGTTCGGCGTTCCCGGCGGAAACGCAGCTTTGGGAATGAGCGCTCCGGAACGCCGGCGTTCCCGCTCCTCCCAGCCCGGCACCGCTGCATCCTCCCGACGTTCCCGTAATAGCCGCCCGGGACCCTCGCAATGAGACGGCGCCAATTAAATTAGGCAGCCACAAGTGCTCTCCTGCGCCCTCCCCCCCCCCTCCCCCGCGCATCCTGTTTACCGCCCGGGTCTGCTGCGGTCCCCGAAGACCCCCCTGGTTCTCCGAGCTTGTCTGTGCACAGTAATTGTGTTCGGGACACGGCCGTCGACGGAATACGCGAGAGAAATTCAGAGTTGGATGAATAAATACATGAATCAATAAACAGTCTGATCTTCTCTTTTTCTCTCTCACTCTGTCTCTCCTCTCCCTCTCTCTCTCTCTCTCTCTCTCTTGCTCTCTCTCTCTCTCGAGATGATCCTTGCACTCGGGGAGTTAAAGGAGTTGGATGCATAAATTCATGAGTAAATAAACAGGGCCGAATCCCGGCTAGGCTGCGCGGGGGAGGGGGGAACGGGAGGGAGGAACGGGAGGGAGGCGGGGAGGAGACCACACCCACACCCTCCTCCTCTGCAGAGACAAGGTCACGTCCTCCTTAAAGTTAATAAGACCGTTAAGTCTGACGGCGCTTCGCAGGACGTATAAAAAGGCCTAACCCAATTCGGAGGGTCAGATGAAGCGTTTAAATATTCATGGCCGACCTGAAACAGAATACGCTTTTATTTCCGCGGACCGCGGACGTATTAACCGACCCGCTTTTCTGCTCAGAGCCCAGATTAGCCCGAGGACGTTCGCTTTGGAGGCCTGAAAATATCGCATTACGCATATTCCGGCGCTGTGCCTCGCCCGGCTGTGCGCCCGTGTAGCAACGCTCCTGAAATATTGAAAGAATCAATCAGTTTGGGCCATTAACAATCCCACATCGCTCCTCTCCGTTCACTGTACACCTCCCTGGCGGGCCCACTCTTAGGATACTGTCATATATTTACAATCGTATGTATTTAATGCAGAGGAAAATCTATACGTCCCGACGAGGCACCTGCGGCGCTGTAGTAGTATTGTTGTTCGGCCGCAAGCGGAAGTCGGAGAGAGGCTTTCACGAAGTGCGTGGCCCCTTAGCATCTCTGCCTGAATTGAGAGTAATTAACAATATCACAAAAGTGATTAGTTGGGAAAATAAAGCGGGCGGGTAATTTGATTCAGGAGAGTGGGGAGGTGTGGTGACACTTAATAAGTTGAAACTTATTAGTTGAAACATTAATTACTTCAAGCTGTTAATGAACTCCCCCCCCCAACAACCCATGATGTTTTTCAACTTCCTGTTCTCATCTTGGATTGTGGTGCGTCGTTAAATCAAACACTCAATTCACAGTTTCTAATCTTTGGGTTGTGTCGATTCTGGCAGATTTGGTTGTCATTGGCCATTGGCCAGGTTTATGGTTAGGCGATGTGTGATAAGACGATGGATTTCGCTACCTTGTCACCAACATTCCATTATCGCTCCACAGATTTTTGAACGCTGTCGCATTTAAATGTACGAAATAAGAACGCATCTCCGTAGTGGAGTCATCGCGAGCTGAAGAAATGGAAGCTAGTTGATGACACTTCGCTAAAGATAATTACAGACGAGAAAATTCTATCATCAGGTTGTGATGGCAATTGAGCCAGTGTTGGGGTCAAAGTTCAATGTCTCATTGATGGGCACAAAGAGGATAGTAAAGGTATCAAATTGTTCATTGTTCAACTGTAAAATAAACGTTTTTGCAACCGACCATCAAATGTGGTAACCGCTGGTGGCGACGATCAACAACGGTGAACTGTAAACTGGCCTTAATATTCACACACATCTTTTTTATTGTCTTTCTTAGTTTTTTTTTTGTGGAAGGAAGCAGAAAGCAGGGGGATTTAGGCGTTTCATTTTGGGGCAGAAATGTAATTGTTTTATTTGGCGCCCCAGGGTTGGAGAGGACAGAACGGGGGCGGATTTGGAGCAGTTTTCTGGCCTTAGCGCTCCCGCTCCTGCCAAGACCGTCCTCCAGCGAGGGAGGGATGGAGCTCGCCACCAGCTTCATTAAAATTTAAAGGAAAAAATATTAATGACCTGAACTGTCCGGAGGTTAAAACATATGGCCTCTCTCTCCTTCTCTCTCTCCCCTTCCTCTCTCTAGTTCTCTCTCCGTGTCTTGCTATCTCTCCTTTTCTCGTTCTCTATCCTTCCTCTCACATTCTATCCATGTCTTGCTCTCCTTTTCTCTCTCCCCCTCTCTCACTCTCTCACTCTCTCTCTCACTCTTTCTCCCTCTCTCTCCCTATCCTCTTCCTCTCTCTCCCTCTCTTTCATACTCTCTCGCCCCTCTCTCTCTCACTCTTTCTCCTCTCTGCTCTTCCTCTCTCTCCCCCCTCTCTCTCTTCCTCTCTCTCTCCCTTTCCCCTTCTTCTCTCTCTCCCTCTCTCTCTCTCCCTCTCTCTCTTCCTCTCTCTCTCACTCTCTTCCTCTCTCTCTCCCTTTCCCCTTCTTCTCCCTCTCTCTCTCTCTCCCTCTCTCTCTCTCTACCCTTCCTCTCTCTCTCCCTCTATCTCCCTCTATCTCCCTCTCTCTCTCTCCCTCTTTCCCTCCCTCCCTCCCTCTCTCTCTCTCTCTCCCTCTCTCTCCCTCCCTCCCTCCCTCTCTATCCCTCTCTCTCCCTCCCTCTCTCCCTCTCTCTCTCGCTCCCTCTCTCTCCCTCTCTCTCTCTTTGATGGTGCGTGTGATAGTCCGGGGCCAGGTGTGGGGCCCACGCTGTGCTGGGCCGGACAGGTGGCGGTATTAGAGGGGACAGTCCTCAGACCCCGTAATGAGAGAGGGGCCAACTGCTGCTCCATCTGCTTCTGAGAGAGCTGCTGCCCGCCATTAAATCACACCCAGAGTTATGCTGGTCAGCCCTCTCCTCTGTCTGCTTCACTCGCTCTCTCACTCCCTCTGTTTCCTCTCTGTCTCTTTCACTCTCTCTGTTACTCCCTTTCCTCTCTCTCCTCTGTCTCCTTCACTCTCTTTTACTCCCCCTCCTCTCTCTCTTCTGTCTTTCTGTCTCTCTCCATTTCTATCTTCTCTTTTTCACTCTCTTACTCCCCCTGTTCTCTCTCTCTCCTCTGTCTCTTTCACTCTTTTTCACTCCCTCTTCTCTCTCTCTTCTCTCTTTCTATCTCCCTCTCTTCTGTCTGTTTCACTTTGTCTTAATACATTTAGTCTCTTTCTCTTCTGTCTGTTTCAGATTCAGAATACTTGATTGGCATGACATACAACTGTAAATACTGTAAATGTTGCCAAATTAAATGTACATTTTTAAGTACAGTACAGTAAATAATAACGTGAACAATAACTAATAACAGTGTGAATGCTGAGTCAATTTAGTTGCTGCCGCATGATTGGCTGATTAAATATTTGCATTAACAAGCTGGTGTACAGTGTATACACGGTGGCTGTAAAGGCGATAATTGTTTGACTGGTCATTAGACCACCAAATCACCTGTTTACTACTAAAATCAGCTGTGAAATAACCCACAGCCTGTTCCAGCCCTAACTCCGTACTCCAGCATTTCTGGAGGCCCGATTCACTAGCCGAGCTCCTTCATCCGTTCTGTCGAACACGGCGGGTTACGATTGGCATTCGGAGGGCGGGAGCCGTGGTGACAGACTTCACCTCCTTGCCCTTGCGAGAGTGCGCCTTGCAGCCAAATGGCTCTCCGTTCAGCGGCCGACCTCTGTGGTCTCCCCCCCCCCCTCCCTCCCTCCCTCCCTCCCCCCGGTTGTTTCACATACGTGCCCCTGTCAGGCCAAGCTGCCTGCCAGGAAGGACGCGACTGACACGGAATGGCCGCCAGCCAGTGACACGGAATGGCCGCCGGCGGAATGAAAGGGTGCGGCCCGGGATGATGGGTAACGAGCGGCTCGTTCGCCCGCCCGCGTTCTTCTTCGTTGGTAATGGGCTGAGGAGCGGCGTCTTCTCCAGAGCCGTGGTTTTGGGTTCAAGGCTCAGGGAGGGGTTTCGGTGTCAGCTGTCGCCCCCCTGCCTGCAAATGCTCGTCGTGACAGATGATTTAAACACAGGGCGCGGCGGTGGCTGCAATCACAGTTTGTGTGTTTGTGTCTCTAGGTTGGCTCTTGAGCGTGTTTCAGCGACGGGAACAAGAGGCTCTGTGGTCTCTGTCAGAAGTGGGTCAAATACGTATGTAATTATCTTAACTCTAGAAGCTGGTAACTTTGAAAGCAATAATACAGAGCGCTGAGGATTTGATCATGCTAACCGTAACGTACAATCACATTAGAATTTGTATCGTGATTTCTTTTAAAATAAGCAGTGATCTCGTGACCCCGGCCTGGTCTCTATAAACATACTGATTTGAAATAGCACACATGCCATTACTGCTGAACGTTGGTAACGGTTCACGAAAGGGGTTTAGCTGCCCCTGTAAACCTTTGTTTGATGAGGGTTTTAGGGGGCAGATATTGATCTGTGCGCGAGCGTTTATCGCGGCGCACCAAATATAGGCCTGGAATCACATCTGAATGCATATCTGATTATGGTAAATGCTACCAGCAAAGTCATGTCGCTGCCCCAGGAAATCATGTGAGGTTAATGGCATTACACAAGAGGCATTATCATCATTGGATGCTCAGATTACACTGGCCTCACGCATCCGTAGATCTCTTCATTTATTTCCGAGCACGACGACAGACAGAAAAAGATTGAGTCGCTCTCCCTGCGTTCCCGGCTCCCGTCGGCAGATCCTGCGGCTTTCGAAAAACGAGCGAGGTGGTATTCATCGAATGAATTAAACCCAGGCAACCGCGCGGAGGCAGACATCCGGTTCACGTTCTCGGTGATCGCACCGGGGAACATGGGGATTCAGGAAACTGAGAGGGGGGAAATGCGCTGTGGGGAGACATTTTGGGTCAACGTTTTTGAGCTCACTGAGAGAGCTGCTCTGGGGGTGGGGGGGGTTTTCGACGCTCACACTTAACTGGAGATTCGGTTATCGACGCCCGCGTCGCCACGGTTACCCTAGTGTGCGCGCGGGAGACTCGGAGGGCCTGGCTATTGGTTAAACAGCTACGGGAGAAAAGCGGAGAAGACGCGCTAACACTACAGGAGCCTAGCAGCTGGTAACAGCCTCTGCGAGTGAGAAGTGCCTGCCTCCTCATATTATTATAGTCAAACGGCTCAGTTTGTAGAGCATTTCACCGCAGTTGTTGTAGGTTCGAAACCCAGGGGACTACATGTACTGAAACGATGTATGCATTCATAATCCTGCGTGTCACTTGGGATAAACGCGTCTAATAAGAAGCACATCTGGCTTATCGTTTTTGCTGAATCCCGGCACTTCTCCATGCTGCAGACCTATCTGATGGTAGCACATAGAATAGTCCACGCTGTCCCTGGCACTGAGGTAAAATGAACCCTGATGAAGGAAGGCCTAGTAACTAATAACTGATGCTTAGGTTTTGTACCGGACCATTTGCAAGCAGGTTGTCACGTGACAGTGGATGTTTTTCGAGAGGGAGTGAAATGTCCTGAGGGGGTTAAAAATCTCCCCGTTTGAGTGAGGGAAGCAGAGCTCTGGGGGGGGATAATGAGCCATAAGGCACAATAGGCCCACGCTCTTAAAGAGGGCAGTGGAAACTCAGGTCACATGATGGTCAGCTCTGTTTGTCCTTCACAGGAAGCGATGCCGGAAGCTTCCATTCTTGGGGGGTTTAGTCAGGAGTATTTAGCGTATTTTTGCTTCAAGTCTGCCGGTACTGGTGTTGCCGTCTTAAAGCCAAACTCAGTGTAACTGCAGTGGCATGCTTTAATCTCATACCGGGAGTGACTGACGTAAATTACCTGAAATTTTGGGAGTCTGCGGGGCTCATGTCTTGCCTGTGAACTGTGAAGAGCCACGAGTGACAGCCTCTCGCACGCCCCTCCCTTACCCCCCTTTCACACACAAATCTTCTATCCTGCCCCCAAAATATAGTCAGAAATTCTCCGCCACTCTGCCTGATTCCCAGTAATCGAGGCAAAGAGAAACATTTTTAGAGGCCCCCAAAACATTGGAGCCCCTGGCTGCTCCCCGGTGAATTTACTTACCCCCCCCCTCCCCCCCCCCAACATTACCTTTGGCCTCCGTGACTCTGGAGCGCAGCCGGAGAGGTGAGCTGGGATGAATGGTAAATGGACTACATTTATATTGTGCTTTTATCCAAAGCACTTTACAATTGGTCCCCTCTCATTCACCCATTCTCACACACTCGCACACCAATGGCAAAAGGATGCAAGGCGCCAATCAGCTCACTGGGAGCAATTTTCCGACCGCCAGGTGACCGCTCTTACCTCCGGAGCTGATGTAGATGGCCTTGGCGCGGCCACGGTTTCAGCTAAGCCACGGTGCTGCTAGTGAATGATCGGTTGTTGTTCTGGTTGTGTTGATTTTGCTTCGTTTTGTTTAATTTTGCTGTCTGTTATTGACGTATAGCAGAATGCGATTGTCTTTTCCAATATTTTGTCCAGTGCAGAGCCTATTAAAACTTTAAAGAATGAAAATCTTCAAATTTTCACTCCCCTCCCTCCGCCCACACTTGCATATGTGTGTGGAATTTATCAATTTTCAGCCATGGATTTCAGATTTCAGAGATATTTCTCCCTGTGTTATTCAGACTGTGACATCATGCTACTCTACCTGAGAAAAATTCATATGGATTTATAGATCTATAAACAATGCTCACTGTACTATTCATGAATTCATATTTTGGGGGATGATTCTGCTGAATAGATTGCAAAAGGCAAAAGCTGAATAAACAATATTTTTTATTTATTGGAGAAAATGGTTAGAAGGAAAAACAGGGTTGATCATTAGCAGGGATATGACCAGTGAGCACTCACACTCACACACACACACACACACACACACACACATACACATACACATACACATACACATACACATACACACACACACACATATACATGCCCATACATGCGCGCGCACACACACACACACGCGCGCATACATGCACACACGCACACACACACACACACACAAGAATGTGCACACACACACACACACACACATACACATACACATACACACACACACACACACATATACATGCCCATACATGCACACACACACACACACACACACACACACACACGTGCGCATACATGCACACACATGCATGCACACACCTACTGTATACACACATGCACACATGCTTAATGCACACATACCTATACACACACCACACACACACAGCCCCGTTGAACACGTTTTCAGGCAGCAAGCCACAATTAGCATACCAACTGGAGCATGTGGGTCCAATGTGTGTTCCATGGGACGTGTGCACTGTGTGTTTTTCTGAATCTGATGTAAATCCTTCCACAGTAACTCTAAGAAGCTGAATGAAATATTGATTATTTGGATATGCTTGGGCATGCATAATAGCCTGCTTTTTACAGAGAAATTATGAATTCATTTTACCAGGGCTTTTTTTTTTTTCTCCTATTATTGTGTCTTCCACATGCAAATTGGCAAACATTAATTGTGAGTAATTTCCACTTCAGTAAGCAAATGGGGAAGCTGATTATAAATAGCGTGAAAGTCCGGACAGAACTGAATGAAACAGCTGCCAAATCCCTCCCCTGTCCTATTTTACTGACGTCTACAACCCCACCCCCCTTTTTTTTTAGGAAAAGAAAGAATCATGGAGCAAAAAAAAACCCCTCTGATGTTGTTCTCAGTGTGTCCGGGGAAAAGCTACAGTTATTGGTAGCAATGATTAGATAATCCTGAAAAGACACTTGTTTATCCACTCTTCGTAGTACAATACTTCAGTGTCGTAGAAATACAGTTGGTATATAGCTTCTGACTCACTAGAGAAATGGCTAACATTTGAGTTTGTGTTATTGAGAGTCGGACTGTTGTGACAACGATTTAAAGATCATTGAGAATTTTCCAAGAAAATTATGTTGTTTTTGGGATGAACCGTTATATGAAATCCCATTGAAACTCCATTGTCTGACTCTCGCTAGGTTGCCTAGCTACCATGCCGGGCTGCTGAGTCAGTGTATGGTAGACGTATGTGAGGAAGGAGGACGATTCATAGGTAGATGAGTGTAAAACAATGACCCCATGTTAATGACACCATTAATAACATGGAGTATGGGTAAAAGTTTCTGCCCTACACCAAAATGGATTCATCAGTCGATTTACAAAAAATTGGTAAGGTAAGCCAATCTTTAGGATGGCTGAACTTTTGAAAAGCATGTTTATTTCGCATCCAGTCAAAGTTAGGGACTATTATTGATTAAATCCAGGCCACTGGTAATACATTTACAGTGCGTGCGTTCTGGAGAGTTTCTATTTGAAGTTGAGCTGGTAAGGTGATGCGTGAGGCTGGTGGTGCTCTTAAACCGTGTTTTATTTAGATTGTTATATATGAACATGGCATGAAGTGTATACTGCTAGAAGAAGCTATCAGGGCTTTTATTTTTAATAATCCCGCACAGAAAGGCACGGCATGCATTCACACACACGAGAACAAACGCAAAGGCACACACTCAAGTGCACACACTCAAGCACACGATCGCTAACGCACGCATGCATACACAAGCACACGATGACTGCAAACACACGCATGCAAACACACACAAGCAGATGATCGTAAGACAAGCATGCATGTCCGCACACAAACAAACACACGATCGCCAACGGCGTACGCATGCAAACACACACACACAGTTGGTAAATCAGTTTCTCTAAATAGCACCTATTTGTTCTTGGCCAGTTTATGAAAACAAGAACACAGTGACTATACTATGGCACATCTGAGACAATGGTCATCCAAAATAATTGATTGTCTCAGGAAATACCCATGTCCACAAGCAAGCACTGATGGAGGAAGGGTAAGTCAGATAGAAAACGATAGCGCAGACGGTTTAAACCCTTGTAGGTGTAATATGACATATAGGTTGTTTTAATATAATTAAAAAAGGGAGTTTCAAAGGAGTTCTATAACACAGCAGAATTTTGTTCCCGAAAACATTCCATAAAAACCTCTTCAAAGGGTTAATGCTCCTAAAAAAAGAATTCTTCTTCTCCTTCTTTTATACGGATGCCCATCCTCAGCTCTGCTCACAGCGATGGCCTCCGGGGGCCCCGGTGGTAGGCCAACGTCATCACAGGAACCTCAGTGGCACAGAAGTGCTAATTGAAAGGTTTGAGCCTGTATAACTGAATTTGACTGCCCATTAAAAGAGGACACTAGAAGTTAATGTATCTTTTTTAAAGAGGGATGAAAGTGTCAATTACCCCCAGTGCATTCCTGCTTTACACGCTGTTAACCTTTGGGACTTTCAAAGAAGCTCACGTACCATAGATAATGGGGTCAGATGGGAGTTAGAGGAAAAAACAAAAAACGAGATTGGCCAGCCTCTTAGTTTGGAATTGTATTGTATTTAAGAGGAAATTTAATTGGAATAATCTCAACGTCAGATATTTATAAATGTTCTTTCGTATAATGCTTCTTAATGTGGTTTCGTATCAAGGCCAATGTTCCGCACTATTTTAATCACTGCAGGTCATGAGGGTGATATGCTCATGGACAAAGTTTAGGCATTTTTAAAAAATGGTGTCTGAAGACCTTCACCATAAGTGTAGATCATTGAGTGTAGGTTGAGTGTCCTTTTCCTTCTGGATACGAGTTTCTGGCAAACGTTATTGAAAACTGTCAACGTGAAGGCCTCTGAACCTGTCGCTGTCCAGCTGACTCTGTGGCGTATAAATGTTGCAGAGGTACTTCACCATTCTCTGACTTATCGAAGTATGCCTGGGTATCCGGTGTTACACAAAATGTTGCAAGGGTGCAGGTTTCTGTTCTAGTGCAGCTAGCAAGACTACTAGCCCAGCGCTAAGCCAAGAATCAGATTTCATAGGGCTGGGCTAAAATACAAACCTGCACAAAAAACATTTTCTGGTAAGATTTGATGCCACTACATTTTGCCAAAACTACAATCCCTCCAGTCCAGGTAACTGGCTTTTTACCAGGCTGGCCCCACCTGGAAAAGGTAGAAGGCAAACCTCCTCGTCTAGAGACCGACAGTCCCGGCAAATCCTCACCGCCCGAGAACCAGACCAAGCGGGGCCGGTATATCACCTTGCCGACTCATCGTGAAGGCACCGCCTCGCTCTGGGGCACAGGAGGGGGGCGGAGAGATGACGGCTCCCGCCGTTCGAGCTCGATCCGCGGGGGGAGAAAATGGCCGCCACGGGGGAGAAAATGGCCGCCACAGGGTTCCAATAAGCTCCTCATGCCTCAGATCTCTGCTAATTGCTAATTGATGTGAGCCCATGACGGGAGGCATGGAGAGAAGAGCTAGGCTCAGGTGGAGCCATCTTGGTTTCTGACAGCCGTGTCACTTGATTGATTTCCGAACCCCCCTTCGCAATAAATTGTAGCGACGCCTCCATCTTCCCTTTCTGACTGGAGTGTAATTTCATTGTGCGGACACATAAATAAAAAATAAATAAGTACAAGCTACCTACCTATGTACACCTCGACGAGGTTTTACCGTGAACGGCGGAGACAAATTGAAAATATTTCAGCGGTTTTATGTTGACAGGTCTCCTTCCGAAGCTTATTAATTTGTCTGGAGTTCAGGTGACACCTGCATACAGATTGTTTGGACGGAAAACCATCCGTCTTGGAAAGGATGCCGTTTTCGGGAGCCGGAGTAGTCAATCAAACGAAAAGCATTTCGTAGTCATGCAAAAAAATATAACTTACAAAAAAATAAGCATCTCGGGTGATATTTTTCTTTTAAAAAATGACACTTGAACGGGCTTCCGCAGCTAGCCTGGGATCTCCTCGGCCTCTCCTCGGAGAATTGTTTCTCTGCGGTGAACAAGCGCCTCGCTTTGTGTGCCCTAAGTCCATCAGCAGTATCTGTAAGCGCCGAGATTGCCTTGAGCTGTTTTTTTTTGTTGTTGTTTTGGCCAGACAAAGCTACAGTCGACGCGCGCTTTTCCCGGGTTCTCTCCCCAAAGATCCTCGCGCCTTCGATTTCCACGCGCGCGGCGCCTCAACCTGCCTCTCGGCCCCCGGCTTACGGTAAACCTTTCCGGAAGTTTCCGCGTCCAAGTGGATTCCTTCGCTGGGCCGCATTAGTCGTACTCCTCCTCGCCAGTCGACTCTGGCAGCGGAGATAAGGAGCCAGGAAGCGGCATGAGTCCCACGTCGGCTGTGGGGTGGGGGTTTCACACTGGGGGGGGGGGGGGTTTGGCAGGAACTTAATGACGGCGGGAAATAAAAACCATTTCACTCTTCTCTCCTCTGTCGTTGGTGGCACTTCGGTTCCGGGAAAAGAGCACCTTTTGTGTTTCGGCGCGCGCGCTTTAATCCACGCCCGCCACGCGACATCGGTAGCGGCCGTGTTAGCGAAAGGGCAAGTCACACATGAAGTGGCCCCGTCACCTCTCCTCCCTCCTCTAATGGCCTCCCAAATGTCAATTACGCTGTCCCCGCCACCCGGCGGCCGCCCTGATCCCGCAGAGCCGCGCGATTCGCTCTTTAACCGCGGCCGGCCAACCGCGTCGCGGCACCCGAGAGCCTCGCCCAATCACAGGGAGGGAGCGTGACCTTTTCCTCCTGACTTGATTAGTCCTTAAATCAAGGGGGCCGCCGTACTGTTCTGTCTCCACTCACGGTATTTCACATCTAAAGATCATTTTAATCCTGAGAAAACTGGGCTTTATTTTATCAAGGAGAAGGTTTTATAGTCAAATCTTCCCCGGGTGCAGTACAGAGAGTAGAGACAGTCTCCGTGTTCTTCCCCTTACCTGGTATCAAAAAAGACATAAGTAAATTATGCAAATCATATTCATCCACTGGACCTGCTGCATGGTAATACCAAACGCACTACCCGCCCACCACCACCCCAACACACACACACACCACCAGAGCAAACGCCTTATCAGCATCTCACAACAGAAAATGAACTCGACAAATAAAAAGGATGATGACAGTTACATCTTCCAGTATAGCTACTGATAAGCAGAACGATAACACAAAAATAAAAATCCCTAAAGTATAAATCTTTCTATGTTTGCTTTGACGTCTTGTGGATGTATTTGAACAAAAGTGAATGTTTACTTGGACTGGCTTGATATGGACTGCTGTACTTGATCTTTTTTTTTAAACAAGCCTGAAGACTAAATGTGCAGTAACATTTGTTAAGCAAACGTATTGTGCCAAAGGCTGTGCTGGTCCACACACCAGTTCAATTTATGCTGCTGTCTGCTGTTAATATTTATACAGGTAAAACGGGGTTGCAGGAAGGCTCCAATTAATATTAATAACTGAGTAGGGACTGGTTTAATATCTCACATTATGGTTACAAAGTATTTTGTATTTTCCACTCTCCACCAATGTAGTAAACTAGGCGTTCAACTGTTTTTTTTCTTCGCATTGTTTTATTTTCTTGTTTTCTCCTCCATTACACGGTCTGGCTCTGCTCATCTGTATAATGAGGTACAGGTGAGAACAAGAAACAGCGAAGCCATTTTCCTATTTGTGTGTTCAGCTCTTTTCCCAAAACCACTCCACACTGCTTATTAGCTGCTGATGAAAACTCAACTTCTGAGCATTTACAAGTTAAATCCATGCAGAAGTCATCCATCAGTGCTTTTAGTCATCATTACTAAAAATGTCCTGTTAAGACCCTGCATCCTGCAAAGGCTTCTGAGTTGGCGATACGAGATATTTTCTTTGGTTTATTTATTTATTTTTTATTTATTTATTTCGTAGTTCCTCTCCTGTGAAATGCAGCCTCCCAGCAAACATTCAACTTCGGTATTTTTTGAAGCTGTATATTTACTTTCCTGTATTTACTGGATCCTTATTTTCAAGGTGATTTTTAGTTTTTAATTTCCTGAGAGCGTGACAGATTGTAACTAGGCCAAAACGAATCCCTCCTACAACTTTACTTCAGAAACTCGTCACGGTGTCACCAACCCTCTCCCCTGTGACCGCCAAAGTCTCTGTTTACCCCCCGAGTCAGCGGGATGCGTCTTTAACCATTACGTCGACGGTAACTCACGCGGACGTCAGTGATTTATTACCGTAATTAGACGTTTCCCTCCACTCATTCTCAATTACGCGTTTAACATGACACTGCTCCCCCCCTACATCACTCCCTCATTAGACGTGTAATCCATGACTGTACGCCGTCCTCCTCATCATAACCGCCACCGCTCCTGTGAGCAACCCGCACTCCTGATCCGTTGTGTTTAAACTCATTTCATCGTCTTTCAGCATGTCTGAGTATTTCATAACGAGAGGGATTATTGCGTGCATATCGACCCATAGCTTTGACTTATATGTTAAGTTTGTTCAACGCAAGCAGTTTTTGTGAATTCCGATGACTGGTGAATCCGTCAAATGATCTGCGAGGAAAAATTATTCCTGCATTTAGAGGAATCATTTGAGAGCATATCGCAGCTTAATATTGGCCTTAATATTAATATTCCCCATTATATCCGTGTATTGTGTCATAAATATAGCAGATATAAAGAAAATAACTTCTTTTTCACGGTGGCTTGGACCTTTTGCAGTTGTGTGTGTGTGTGTGTGTGTGTGTGTGTGTGTGTGTGTGAGTGTGTGTGCGTGTGCATGTGCGTGTGAGTGTAAATAAAGATACATTTGGAAATAAAAATAGGCCTCAGTTTCAGACAGGCACTGAGGTCCTCCATCGTAGGTGGTTCACGTGAGGTAAGCCACCATTCCACACCTGCAAATGGAGTGTGCTTAACACCGACGTCACGGCCCTGTGGGCGTGGGGGGGGGCGTGGGGGGTGCTGTGTTCGGCCAGCCCGCACACCTCTCCAGCTCCCCTCAAATAATCCCGTTAGAGGTGTTAAGAGCGGAGAATGAGCGGATTGTGCAGAGGAGAAGGTGTGAAATAACGTATTTTAAGAAGCGTCGGGAGGATGAGTGTTTTTACGCAGAGCTCATCCCACGGGCCGGCCAATCCCAGCCCAGCTGTGCCGTCATGTGACTGCTGGAAACGTTCACACCTGTCACTGGCACCTCCTCATTCCCAGTCCCATGGCTCATTTAAAGCCATTATAGATTATTTTTTTATTATTATTATTTATTTTTTTTACCTGCTACATGTTTTACCTGCTAAGTCTTTCCATTGAAATTCAAAATGCTTTATTGGCATGAGATACACTTAATATTGCCAAAGTGTACATTCACTATAACATTAATTAGGGTAATTGCTATACCGAACTGTAACATCAACATCAACAACAACAACACCAAACAACAACAACAAAAACCTCCATTCTATCAGCAGTAATAATAACAATAATTATGCAGAACATTAAAAAAAACATCTTATTCTTTCTCTCACTCTTTCACAATCATCCTCTTTTTCTCATTTATATATCTCCCACTCCCCCTCTCCCCCTCTCTCTCTCTCTCTCTCTCTGTCCCATTCTTCCTTTCTTTCTATCTCTCACTCGCTCCCCTCTTCTCTCTCTCTCTCACACTCTCCCCCCTCTTTCTCTCTCTAGGCCACCTTAATCTTACTCGGGAGACATCATGAGACATTCCCCCCCTCTCTCTCTTCTTTCTATCTCTCTCCCCCACTCCTTCTCTCTCTCTCTATCTCTCTCGGTCTCATTCCTCCTCTCTCTCTCTCTCTCTCTCCGTCTCTCTCCGCCTCTCCACATTTAACATTTTCAGCAGTGCCATTGGCCTCAGGACCAGACTAATGGGCCATTGGCGGTGTGCAGCCTCCATTACGGCCTGGCATTACGGCAAAATGGAGGTGTCATTAGCGCTGTCGTTAGCGGGGAGAGCTCAGCGTGACGTCACGGCGAGGAGAGGGAGCCGGGCGCTCTGATGACGGAAATGTCAGCCATTAGATAACGCCGCGCTGACCCCTGATTAGAATCCAGGAACAGCGGGAGCCCAGCCCGCCATGCACTGCCACTCCGTCGCCACGGTAACCCCGTTGATTGACTCGTCCGAGACCTTTCAAAAGCCCAAATTAAGGCGCTTGCCGTCTACGACTGGGGGGTTCGGTCAACATTTGTTCTTAGCTTCAAAAGTGTTTTGAAGAGAAGAAGACAAAACCTGGGCAAAAAAAGAAAAAGAAGAAAAATACAAGGGTGAAGTCTTTGACTTATGTTTCTGTTTCTGTTATGAGTCTGTTTATTATGAACGTTATTCATATTTGTATATAATTTGAGCTCTCGTGAGATTTGGCTCTCTCTGTGTCCAGACTGAGCGCAGTTTCAGTGCTGTGGCTCTTTAAGTCCATTTTCTATGTAAATCGTGTTGGGCAAATGGCCGCCACCATTAGCTGTCTCCACACTGCCTGCCTTCCTCATTGTTCAGGGCCTACCCAGACATCAGTCAAATTGAATAAAATGCACTATTGAATCTGGACAAAGGACATTTCTGCTTTCATTTCCCGAGCCCATAAAGCAGGCTCGTCTGTCTCTCGGGCTGGTTTCTGGAGTCGTGTTAGTCAATACCGGTTCAGACGCTCCGGTATCGATCGCCGGGGAGCTGGGACTGAGGGCGGGCGTACCTGCTGCTGATTACCACCGAGCAAGAAATATACATGTAGCATTTCAGCCATTTCATTTGGTGAGGTATTTATATTTTTCACTTGGATTCCTTCAAAACTGTTGAGTGGCAGTCTGGTGAAAAATCTGTCAAATGAATCATCATCATTATCATCATCATCATCCTCATTGCAAGTGCCACGGAAGACTCTCTACTATGTTTATTTGGAAAACTACACGCACACACACACACACACACACACTCACACACACACACACATACACACACACATGCACACGCACACACACATACACATACACACACACACACACACACACACACACATACAGCCACACACACACACACACACACATACAGCCACACACATACACACACACACACACACACACACACACACACACACACGCAAACACACAAACACACACACAAACACGTACACATACAGCCACACACACACACAAACACACATACAGCCACACACACACACACACATACAGCCACACACACACACACACACACACACATACAGCCACACACATACACACACACACACACACACACACACGCAAACACACAAACACACACACAAACACACACATACAGCCACACACACACAAACACACATACAGCCACACACACACACACACAAACACACATACAGTCACACACACACACCCACACACACAAACAGACACACACAGCCCCACACACACTCCACAAACGCACACAGACACGCTCACATACACGCATACGCGCCCACACACGCCCACGCACGCACGGAAGACGCCGCTCAGTGAACACAGATCTGTAAGTTGACCTTTCTCCGGCTACCGCTCCGAGAACGAGGTATAAATAAGAGAGACCGCGCCTTAAGCCAATAAAGAGCGACGTGTCTTCGAAGGCCCCGGTGAGTCACAGAGAGTGCCCGGCTCGCACGACAGCGCTGATGCTGCAAATGCCTTTTATGGCCGGCTCATTAAAACCTGCCGCATTGATTCCTGGTTATTAGTGCCTCTTGGTTATTGATTCCTTGTCCTTACACAGCAATTCTCTTTGGAGGGATAAGACAGGAGAGCATGTTCACACCAATGGGAACAATAATTGCTCACCTGGTATGACATAGCTCTTACGATCTGCTTTATTTATTTATTTGCTTGCTTATTTATTTGCTTGCTTGCTTTCTTCCTTACTAACTTGCTAACCTAGTTTCTTACTTGCTGACTTACTTATTTGTTTGTGTCTTTGTTTATGTATCAGAATGCGTTAGGAGTTTGGATCATACCTGGTGTTGGGGTACCCTCAATAAGTTGGGGTACCCTAAATAAGTCTTTACGACCTTTTTTTCCTGTAATGAACGACAGGACTCTCCTTTAGCCATAGGTGGTTCATCTGCCGCACAGTTCATTGGTAAGACACTTGGTTATTTTTAGTGCCTTGATTCTTCTCCTCAAGCGTTTGATCCATCACGCAGAGCGGAGAGTACAGACAAGAGGATTTAATAGCAAATAAAAAAATATATATTTCACCAGAGTACCCTGATAACAGAACTCCTGTTGCGACAAACTTGTCGGGTTTAAGTCTTTAATTTGGCCGGTGATGATTTATCACAGCTGAATGGGTCCAGAAAAATCTGGCTCTTTGTTCAAAGTTTTCATTTACTTTGATTGCTTGTGCGGTTCCTTAACAGTTTGAACAAGGAATGGCTTAATCTAATGAGTAGGGGAATTGACAAAGACAGCATGACATCCGCTGGTGCCAAATAAGAACATCTCTAAAAAATTAAGAACAGTAATAAAAGAAAAGTAGTTGGATGACTTGTGTCCTTATCTCCGCAGTTGAGAGGCTGTAGCCAGCTGGTCTGAATGGGGAGGGATGTTAGCAGAATTGCTGAGGTCTTAACTGCAGAGGGAGCTTCTCAAGGGGCCCCTGAAGCTGGCATATCTGCCTTTCTCTCAGGTTAGCTTTAGAGAGCTCCGTCAGACCACATCAGGTTATGTAAATGTACGCACTCAGGCCCTGTGGCTCCATCTCTCCCATCATCTTTCCTACGTGAAGCAGATGAACTTACTGTATTTTTACTCTCACAGCGACACATGGTCCCCATGGGACTCACATCATTTGCTTTGGAGTTGATATAATGCTTTAGACATTCCTGCGTAATCCTCACCATAATCATAGAATTTATAATTATGCAGAACAAATGATGATAATAATAGATTCAGTGTTCTTTGCAGACATACTGTAACTATGCAAGGCGTATATGTGTACCAAACGTTCGGAAAACTGAGAAAAAATCCAGCTCTCTTAATAAGGTTTCAAATACCAATTGCCAATTATGACATTATGCTGCTAGAGATAAAAGCATTTACATGTCCATTTCAGGAGCCAGAGTATTGCCATAATCAGGGTAAAATTGGAGTATTAGTGTGTGTGTAATCACATACCATGTTAGATGTGGGAGGCTGTGAATTCTGGCCTGTGTTAAGCAGGGCCCCGTACAGTACATTGCTACCGGCTCTGGCAGTGACTAATGCAACCACCTCTCCACAAGTCATGATATTTCACCCCATCCCTGTTCACCCACTCCCACAGTCAGCGAAAAAAAAAAAAAAAAAATTTAACATGGAAAAGCGCACATCAATGCATCTTTATTCTCCGTGTCTGGGCTGATATGTACCAACATCCAGTGATTGATTTTCGGGAGGTATTTTGATATGTGTGTGGAAAACCCTTTGGTAAGCAAGTCTTAAAAGGCGCACGGGGCGTAGATGTAAAAACAAAGGAAGTGGCTTATTTTGAGCTGCGGTGAAGTTGATAAAACGGCACAGCATTGTCTGCTCTTTAGAAAGCAATGTCTTTAAAAATTCCTATTGGATTTTTTCCCCTTGCCTTGCTACAGAAGACTTATCTGAACCAGAGACTACCACAGCGAAAAAAAATCCACCCTTCTACAGATTTCCAAAGACGTATTAAAGTACTAATGTTATCGTGGCATCACAAAATAGACTTTAGCTGTTTGTCTTGAAGCGAATGGGTTTGGGTTGTGAATTTTGCTACCGTGGTTTTCAAGCTTTTGTTTGAAAACAGACAGTGTTTACAACCTCAAGCTAACTTTTCTAAGTCAGTGCTCTTGTACTGTTTTGATGTGAAAACTCCAGAGGCGCCAAGGGTTTTGTGTTTTGGGAATTTGGAGAAAGGAGAAAGGATCACAGATACGAGTCTGACTCTGGCCTGCTGGGATGTGTATCTGATGCAAGTTCTCTGCAAAGTTACTTCCATTGCATGATCAGAATGGCCAGCCATTTTGGCTCTTATCTAGCCTTCAAAATGGTCTCATCTGCAGACTGCAAAACAGGCTTCAAGCAGTCCATACCAGACCTGGGTTTAATATGTAGTTGTTTTGGAGTCAAATACTTTTCTATGCTTTACTGAGCTTATCTGGGTGTATTGAGCTGATGGGCGACCTGTCGCGTAGTGGTTAAGGTACATGACTGGGACACGCAAGGTTGGTGGTTCAACCTCAATAAGATCTGCACAGCCGTTGGGCCCTTGAGCAAGGCCCTTAACCCTGCATTGCTCCAGGGGAGGATTGTCTCCTGCGTAGTGTAATCAACTGTACGTCGCTCTGGATAAGAGCGTCAGCCAAATTTCAATTTGAATTTGTTTTTCTTGCTTCTGTCTAGAGTGAGCTTGAGTGTGTGTGTGTGTGTGAGTGTGTGTGTGTGTGAGTTTGTGTGTGTTTGTGTGTGTATGTGAGAGTGTGTGTGTGTGTGTGTGTGAGTGTGTGTGTGAGTGTGTGTGTGTGTGTGTGAGAGTGTGTGTGTGTCTGTGTGTATGTGTGTGTGTCTGTGTGTGTCTGTGTGTGTGTATGTGTGTGTGTGTGTGTGTGTGTGTGTGTCTGTTTGTGTGTGTGTGTGTGTGCGTGTGTGTTTGTGCTCACACACGCACACTTTTTTCTCCATTAATGCATCTGAGCATACATTATGAGCATATGGGTGCTCTGTAGCGTCCTGTGGTTAAAAAAGGTAGCTAACTTAACCATTGACCTGACAACCAGATGGCCAGCAATGAAGTCAATGTGCAAATGCTAATCTTGCATGTTCCCCGACCTCTAATCTGTGTGACTTTCTCCTGGATATTTTCTAGTCACACTTGGTCTGTGAGGATGAGAAAAAGAGCTCGGCAGAAACTTAAGTAACTTAAAGTGCAACTTTTGGACACCGTAGGCCAATCCCT
Source organism: Conger conger (assembly GCF_963514075.1). Lineage (NCBI taxonomy): Eukaryota > Metazoa > Chordata > Actinopteri > Anguilliformes > Congridae > Conger > Conger conger. Next base: position 56,459,544 of record NC_083766.1, read on the forward strand.
CTGCCTTCTGTCAGGTTGTTTTCCTCTTTCTTTTTTTCCTCTCCTGTCCTCCAAACGGTCTCATCCACCTGAAGCCTTAATTACAGAAGTAGCCTTAGCAACTTGCGAAAGGCATTTTGTGCCTCATTATGTTTGTATGCAGAAGACAAGGCCGACAATTAGTTTGTCACTTTGCTGTAATTGTTCTGGCTCTCGGTGCTTAAAAAGCAATCTCCTGAAAAATGCGCTCCTATCATTTCATCCCAGCATTAGCCGCGCCCCGGGAGGGCGTTGTGTTATAAAATGGCGGTGTGTGTGGGACACGCCAGTTAACATGTAGCCTCACACGGAAACCAAACTTACCTCACTTTTATTTTGGCAAATGCCTAATTTGGATAAAGTGGAGAGTTACTAGGGAGTACTTTTCAGTGGTAATAATGGTGACATTTCACTGCACTGCGGAAAGAAATGATTGTCTAAACAATAATTTTCATCTTGTAATAATTCTTAGGGTCTTATTAGCTTGTTTGAAGTTACTGTTTGCCTGACAAGTTAACTTTTCTTGCACCGCTGGCTAGTCTTGAAATTAGCCAAACTGTCTCACCTCATCAGCAAATTTTTTTCAACAGAAGACTAAAATACTTTTTGAGATTGCCTTATTTTTGCGTTTTTTTGCAGCGTGCGTGCTGATATATTGGAGCTTGGCGGTGATTATATATTCGGTGGCCTTTCCCTCCTGCGTGTGCCTGTCAGTCAGTCAGCCGCGCCGCGTGCGGAGAGGACGGAATATTCCGGAATATTCCGGCGCTTCTCCGACGGCGCGGGAGACTCATGACGAGGTGCCATAATGAAGACCGCGTGAGGGTGTCAGCCCATTGTCCCGGGTGACAGGCAGCCGGCCCTGAAGGATGCAGTATCGCAGCGATTCGTATTATCACGGCTATTAAAAGACGGTCGCTCCCCCCCTCCCCCCCCCCCCCGCCCGGCTCCGAGTGAATGGCGGATGGGTGGCGACTGTCCGGGGAGGGGGGGGGCTAATCTGTATGGGGGTGGGGGGGCTTTCTCATGCAAATGGAGTTTATTTAGTAGGAAGAGAAATGCCAACCGAGTGAACGATGTAGGGAGTTTGATTAGAGCCTCGTCCAAAAAAGCCTAGTATATTTTGCCCCTTGTTCTCTTTCCCTCCATCTCTCTCTATCACTTCCCCTCCATCTCTCTCTCTACCTGGCTCCCTCTCCTCACTCACTCTCTCCCTCTCTCTCTTCCGATATCTCTCTCCTTCTCTCTACCTCGATATCTCTCTCCCTCTCTCTCTCTTTCGATATCTCTCTTTTCCTCTCTCTACCTGGCTCCCTCTCACTCACTCTCTCCCTCTCTCTCTTACGATATATCTCTCTCCCTCTCTTTTGATATCTCTCTTCCTCTCTCTACCTGGCTCCCTCTCACTCACTCTCTCCCTCTCTCTCCCTCTCTCTCAGGTGCCCAGTGTCTTCTTTATTTCTCCCACGCACGAAGCTCAGGCAAACTAATGCTGTCCTTCACATTATTACAAAATGGCTGGTCTGAGTGACACGAACGCCGTCCAACCCCACACGCATACAGTATATAACCCTATTCATGAAAATGCATTCAGACTCAATCTCCCCACTCTTCCTCTGCGCTGTAAATATGAACGGAAGTGAGCGCATAGCGACCCGCCGTATAGATAGTCCTGGGGTATCCGGGGGAGGGGTGCGGTCGGCACGGTTACGAGGCCTGCGTGAGGAAATTCGGCGGGGTGAGGAAATTCGGCGGGGTGCAGAAGGCGGCGGCGCTCACCGATATCGCCGGCTCGGTGGGGCGGGCGCGCCATGGCAACAGATGGCCCAAGCCTCATCCCCAGGTATCACTGCTTAATTATCTGTGTCCAATTTGCACATTAATATGGTGATAATAAAGAGTGGAGGCGCTGAAGTGTGTGGCAGTGAGGGTGGACTGGGGGGGGGGGGGGGGGGGGGAAACTGGGTCGAAAACGATTGAAACATCACCAGACCCACTGCGCCTCCGTCTGCAAGAGGGCCGTCAGGCTGCACGGTCTCGCTCCCGCGACCGCGCCCGCACCCCCCGCAGACCCCCCACCCTCGCCCCCTCCGTCCCGCCAAACCCACAGCAAACCCCCTGCATTTCTGTCATTATTATCTCTTTAATAACGCAGCTAGGTCAGGTGTAATTTGATAAACAACAGGGGTGATGGCACCGTGTGTCTTTGTTCCAAGCTTTGTTCCGAGTCCAACCCAACAAAGCAAACGGACTGCCTGGGGTTTAGGGCACGGCGGCCATTTTGAAAATGGAGCCTGTGTTTCGCGTACACGGAGAAGCTACACACATTATTCACTTTTTTTAAAGTTTATAATGTGCAGCTAATCAAATGCAAGCTCTAAAGAAGAGACTGTCTTCTACCCGTACGGAATATCGAGGGCTGGGGAATCAAATGTATCACACCTGTTGGTTTGGCATAAAAGCCGTGAAATGCAAATTTTCTAACAGCAGCGGAAGAAGGTCGCTTCGCATGGAAAAGCAAGCGCGCTACTCAGTCAGAAAATGTCTTTTTTTAAATGCATGGCTTATCAAAATAAGAAGAAAAAAATATATTTTTCCATGGCAAAACTAAGCCAGGTTTGAGTGTCATTTTCTGTTTTTTTTTGTTTTTTTTTGTGTAACTTACTTTTTTATATCCAAATTTGAATAGACAAATATCAACTGAGCAGCATACGCACTCTTCAGCACCCCAGCCTCCTTCGTCCTCCCTATCTGGGTGATGTCAATTACGGCTGTGCCGCGGATAGCAGCGACACTCAGGGTACCGCATTTGCATTTTAACCACTTAGCCGACACCCTTGTCCGCAGAGACTCGCACGACTTCCATTCTTTTACATGAAGCCCAATTTATGCAGCTGAATATTCTGATGATGGATATTTCTACTGGAGCAGATCCGGGTGGAGTACCTAGCTCAAGGGCGCACAATGGCACTGCCCCCACCTGAGAATCAGAGCAACAGGCTCGCTTTTTGTGTTACTCTGCCCCCCCCCAGTTGTAGTCAGCCGGGCCAAAAGTGCTTCCGGGAAAGCTTTATTTTACAGCTCATTAATTACGTTGTGTTTACACGTAAATATTCACATTTCAGAGGTAAGTACTATGAAACGGGCTGTACATAGTACTTACATACTTACAGAATTTCTGTTATAGCACTTACCACTGAAATCAAAATAGTCACCTAATAATTACATAACTAGCTGTGTATTTACCCAGTAAATACTAGGTAATTAACGGGCTGTAAAATAAAGAGTTACTCTATTTTCCTTTGCATATTTTGTTACAGAATAGCTGGAAAAGGAGCAGGAATTGTAATAAAGCTGCAGTTATAGTGATTGGATAACTAAGGTTAGGGTACTATAGCTAAAGTTATAGTCATTGGATAACTGAGCCCAGGGTTACCAAAACTACAGCTGTAGTTATGGTGATTGGATAAATAACTGTGAATGAGTGGTGGCTACTTGTGTATGCAAATACCTCATTAATGACTGTATTCAGTGGCTTTTGGTAAATTTCAAGGTAACAAGGATATAAGGTATATTTTTAGGATTCGTGCTTACTGTGCAGAGAACTAAGACAGTGTATAGAGATAATAGACTGGGTCTGGAAATGGTTGTTAAAGTATTCATGTAGCTAGCTAATGATTGACAGCACAAAAGTAAACACTTTATGTATTTTAATGGGTACATCTAAACCCATTTCAGATAAATACATTATAAAGCTTCTTAAATGGCATAAATGGTAACTTGACTACAATTAGAATTTAAGTGGGAGGATATCAATGAAGACAAAAATAATATCGTAATGATCGTAATGCCACCCGGATTGGCAAACAAGCTTTAATTAGAATAATATTCAAGAAGAGAAAAAAATAATAATTAGCAAACATTTTACAGTGAGAATTAATCAACATTTATGAATGTGTGTTTTGTGCCCATGGACAGAAAATGAGCACTGGTAGCTATATGCGACTGCCTCTGCACTCTCTGAAATAACGGTACAAAAAGTGCCTAAAAACCTACAAATGTTTGTTGCTTTGGTGGTACTCTATAGGTGCGTACAATTGTACCCCTAGCCAGCAATATATAATTAATTTGTACCTTTTCATTTGTACCCAAAGGAAACATTGCTGTACTTTCAGGGTACAGTTGGGAAATGTGATCCTTGAACAAAAATGTTCCTCCACTGTCACTTTATTCCTGAGAGTGTGCAGTATGTGTGTGTGCTGTGTGTGTGTTGTGTAGTATGTAGCTACCGCTCATGCTAAGCGGTTGCGTCATAATAAAAGAGGCATGCAGTTGGCTCATTGGACTTAGCCACAGTTCCAACATCGATGGGCCTCAGATCATACTCCTGGCATGAGCACTGCATGCAGTGTTTAGGTATTTCTGGGCCGCCATAAGTTTTTAAATGATATGAAATTGTTATGGAGCACATTTTAATTGCACAATATTACAGGTCTGAGATTGCTGAGGCGTTTTAAAGGAGAGCGTTTGTGTTTCCACGCTCTGTACGACTGACAGAGGGATACAGAGCTGGACTAAAGGCTCCCATTAGGCGCTTCATATTCTGAGAAAATGGGGCCGAAAATGTGCCAGATAAAACAAAAAGGGTACTATGTTTACACGGCTCTTTTTTTTTTCCTTTTCTTTTTTGCACCTTGTTCTTTTCCAGTGAAGTGTTCTTGACTCTCATCCGGTTATATCCTCTGAGATATATATCCTCTTTGCCCCCCCCCCCCCCCAAGCCTGGAATGGCATTCACTGGTGGCAGAAAATGCATTCAAAGTGAGGACGAAAACAAACCTCTAAATAGGTCCCATCTGTGTACTAGCCCTAGAAAGGCAGTCAGGTGTGGCGGGACTTTGTGATGGGTGAAAGTACTGCATTTTTATTTGTCTTGTGTGGAAAATTCCCTTTTTCCTCTCTCCCTTGTAAATGTCAGATTTAATCGCTCTGAGTGATTTGAGGCAGTTCAAGACGCGAAAGGTAATCGTACTGGCGATAATTCACCGTTTATTAACATTGTTAAATTAACAGAAATAATAAAGGCAGTTGACTGAATCGTATACCATTGACTATATTGGTATTGTATATGCATTTAAATGCATGCCATTCATTTTATAGAATGTAATTCATAATCAATAAATGCAAGCATTCTGTCTTCAGCATCTTTAAATCGCCCTGCACATTAAAATGCTCAATGTTAATTCAACTAAATGAAATCCAATCAAAGAGGGATCAAATGTGCTCATTCAAAGTAAAATGTGTTCTTTCAGAGTTCATTTAGTCCTGATCATATTACTCTGTATTTGATTCCCTAATGTGGGGTGCTCTGTCATATTTGTGTCATAATTGTGAACCCCCCTATGAAACCTATGAGAGATTCTATGGAGAATCATCAGTATGTAAATATATGTACAACCCCCAGTGAGAAGGTCAATGTGACTTTGATAAGGAGGCCTCCAATTACCTTTCTATTAGGTAGATCTCCATACAGCTTTTATTTGGGAGATCTCCGTGGAACTTTTATTTTGGAGATCTCCATAGAACTTTTATTTGCGAGATCACCATAGAGCTATAATTTGGCAGATCTCCACGGAAATTTTATTAGGTAGATCTCAAAGGAACTTTTATTTGGGAGATCTCCATTGATCCTTTATTAGGTAGATCTCCACGGTACCTTTATGATATAGGGAGCAGGTGGCTGTTCTGAGGCTAACTGTTACAGCTGGATTCTCCGCCCCAAAACAGCCCCGGGGTACGACTTTCCGAAAAACAATTCTCCGTCCTCCTCTTCGTCACGACTCGTCCGGACGCATTTAAGTGTCGCTACGGCGCGCATTAATCAGGAAACGTGCCCGTGATTCATATCTGCTTCATGGGCGCGGACAGCCCGATCGATACGTTAGGCTGATTACGGTCTGCCAGCTCTCAGCAGCCTGCCGTTAGCCGCGGGGGTCAGGTGATCCCAGGTGGTGCGTTCCTATTGGACCCCTGGGCTCAGCACCAGCACCTGAATCACCGTGTAAATGGGTGGTGTTTAAGGAGCAGGGTTATGTAAGTCACCCCATAGATATGTACCTCCGCTAAGTGCATTAATTATGTACAGTGTGTCAGCAGAGTAGAATATATATCAGTCTCTCTCTCTCCTCTCTGTCTATCTCTCCTCTATTTCTCTCTCTTTTCCCCTTGCTGTCTTCCCCTCTTTTTTGCTCTTTCTCCTTCTCTTTCTCTCAATCTCGATCTATTTCTATCTCTCTCTCCCTCTCCCTCTCTCTCTCTCTCTGTCTCTCTCGCTCTCTTTCTCTCTCTCTCTCGCTGTGGCAGTCTGTGCAGATCAGCCGGTGCCCCTCATTAAGGGAAGATTTCAAAAAGAGGTGTTAAAAAATAAGCGTCAGACTGAAGTAAAATACCAGAGAAGCTGTCCTGTTGACATTAATGGTCTGGTTGCCAGGGGAGACTCTCTCTCTGGACTCGTCAAACTCTAGATCCTTCCCAAAAAACCTTTGTGGGAGAAAATAAGTGAGCTTTAGAACAAAACATAGCGTTTCATATCAACATTTTCATTTCATGTTGAGAGCAATTCTATTTCATATCGCAATTCTCAGTTACACCGCTCTTTCAGATGATCGTATTTTTGTCAGAACCTTCCGTAAAGCGGCCTGGCCTTGCCAGGAGTTTTTTTTTTTTTTTTTCAGAAGGGAATTTGCCAATCAACCCCACATCGCTACGAGGTTATGAATTGCCAATCAAATCCCCCCGGGACATTAATGAACAGAGGGAAAAGCTATTTTTTACTCCCCCACCCTCCACACGTCCATGAAAAATGGAAAAATAACCGGCGGTGGTGATCAGGGGCCACGCCTCGACTCTTAACGCTTTGTCTCAATAACCGATTTGTTACTCCGCGCCGATCCGTCAAAGAAGGAGGGGCCGCTCTGAACTACGCGTCTGAGAGGGGAGGGAGCAACACCGCGGCGAATGAAATACCTGCTCTCCCGCACTGTCCATCATTCCCCACCAATATCTGTTTGACTTTCCCTGTTGGGAAGATTCATGGCTCCCCGTGGCGGTGTGCACTGGGCTGGAAATGGAGAAGGAATGGCGAGGGGGGGGGGGGGGGGGTTTATTTTAATGTCTTAAATGGCGGTATTTTATGGATCGTCTCGCGGATGTGATGCGTTTGCACTTTGGGGCTTTGCCGTGGATCAGAAGAGGCGCGGGACGGGATCGCGGGCCAGGATGGATACTCTGAGAGAGGGTCTGCGTTTGATCCGACCCCTACCGCTGTTGATGAGGTGGCCCCGGAGGGCTCCTGAGCTGATGGGGCCCCGCGCTGGCCCGTTAATGCCCACCCGCTCTCGGAGTGAGCCTCCAGGAGCTGACCTTATCGCCGGGGTCCTCCCGCGCGGTAATGTATGCACCACGGCTCCCTCCTAAGACCGCAGGATTTGTGGGGAAATGGGGTTTTAATAAGCCGCCGCGGAAACGGCGCCGTTTGGCCCGACACGGATTCGGGTTCACGACGCGCGCGAGGCTGGCTCTTGGCCTGACGGCAGAACCCTGCAGATTTCCACTTAAGAGCAGCCTTTTTTTTTTTTTTTTTTAAGGATTAGTCTAAATCCGTTAAGATGCCTACAGTATATAAATGGATCTGCCTCTTTGCAAGAATGTACAATGTCCTGCACTCACTTCATAAGAAGCCTATAGGCCGTTATATTTCAGATTTTTTATAGACCAAGTAATAGACCATTACATTTCATTAATGGCATTTGGCAGACCACGACTGGTCCAATGCAAAAATGTATTTATTTCTATAATATAGTGTAAGGCACAATACTAAGTTAATCCACAGATGGAATTTAGATATTACTGCACTGTAAGAAATGATACACTATATTTACCCAATAAAATTAAGGTATAGATTACAAGTATTATTATTTAATAAATATAACATTATTATATTGATATTGTTGATTCATCTGTTAACTTACCTTGATTTTATTGAGTAAATAGGGGTGTCATTTTTTACACTGTGTGTAAGGTCTACTGAGTAAGTGATACCAAATCTTGACTGAAACAAAGAAAGCACAGTGAGGCTACAAGAGTTTGCGTGTCTCTTTTGTCTGACGAGTGGTGGAGGAAGGTGGGCACACGTTGCCCTGCCTGTGGGAAACGCTCGCACGGACTGTTGGCAGCTGAGCAGTAGCGCCTGAAATGGGACGGCTGCCAATCACGGGACGGATGTTTCCACAGCAACGACAGGGAGGTCGCGACCCTCAGAGGTCTGGCGGGAAGCTGGAAGTGACAGGGCCTGGTCGCCGTCCAGCTCTCTGTCTGAAACGGCCTATTGGTCAGATGTTGATCCTCATGTCTGTGGCGACCTATCCCGGTTCCTGACAGAGCAAAAGAAAGGAAGAGAATCATCCCATCAGAATCTTCACAGTCCAAAAAATATCTAAAGCTGCCTTTATACTATCGTCATTGTGGTAAACAGTGAGGTTTTGCGTTGTAAAGAGTTCAAGAACAAACCTTAGTGTTTACCATAGAGTCTCATCGTTAGATGACAATGTGCCAAACATTATCTTGTTTCAAGACAAGCCATACCTGATGAGTATTATTAGTCAGTGGTGTGAATCCTCTTTAATCACTTCATATTAAGGACTATCATGTAAAAATCGACATTACATGAAAAACACACACCACGCCGGCTGCCGTAATGAGAAAGACAAGGCAGGTTCAGGATATCTAATAAAGCTTGTACAAACACAACTCCTCATCTCAGTGCTCTTGATCAGATTTACGTGCACTAAACTGTTCATCTGGTGACAATTGGTCCTGGCTGGGGATCTTCATTATTTTGCGGCAATTACCGAGGAAAAACACACTTGCTAAATGCGTACTAAACACTTTAACTGATTCCATATGCTGCGTTATCTGCGGGGCTGATGAAAGCTGATGAAACGCACAGTGACGGTGTTGTAGTAAATTTGGATATTTAAATGTGTCTTTCCTCTCGAGAGCCTCAGGCCGACGCACGGCGGGAGACTTAGTTCTCGAAGCTGAAATACCTCAGGATGAAAGAAGAAGGTAAATAATTATAAAATGGCCGCAGTGACAGTTTGAAAGCAGAGCAGGGAGAAGGACAGAAATGGTTCGAGTCGCAGCGGCATCTCGGATTTTGGATGGGGGCGGAGACGCCGGTATTGAGGTCACACTAGCAGCCCCTAGTCGGACGGAGGCGAAGCCGTTATCGGAAAGTGGCGAGGCGCGTACCCGGCTTTGGGGTGCGCGCCACAGGGGCAGTGGCTCTCTGTACCTAACTGCCAACATCCACCTCAGTGTTCCAGGGTCAAAGGTCAAAACAACAGCCATTATGGTATTTGATTAGCCTTTAAAATGATCTCAGATCACACAATGCCTCCTGGGAGTTTTGCATTAACCTAACTGTCATGATCGTCACGTCAGGTGTTATAAGAACCGTACAAAGTATTAATAACACATTCATAACAAACGGGCGATAATAGCAATAAGGTGGAGAGGTGCCTATATTTATTTTACAGAGATGGAAAAGCAAAAAGGATTGTTAAAAGGTGTGGGGTCCTGGTGCGGGAGGTGCTGTGCCTGGGAATCGAACCTGTGGCCGCACTCCCCGATTTATATACGGGCTGGCAGCTGACCACTCTTAGTGCTGCACCACACATTCTTCCATTTTCTTACGTTACGTTGTGTATCAGTCTATCACTGCGGCATTTACTGTGTTTCTGGGGCTACCCTCTTGGCCAGGTATTCTCTGTAATGTATTCTATGTAATGTAGGTTCTAGTTTTTTGACAGGCACAATGGGAGACGACATAAAACACCTTAAGGTCTCGTGTGAAGGATTTCTGACAGTCCACTGGCATTATATATTGTTTGGGCTCTGTACTCCAGCACATTGGACTTGAAACGAAACAATGAATTTGAGTTTAAAGTACAGACTGTCAGCTTTAATGCGTGGGTATTTGCATCCATATTGGGTGATCTGTGAAGGAATTACATCCCTTTCTCTCTCTCTCTCTCTCTCAAGCGCACTCTCTCACTCACACACGTACAGACACAGACACGCAGGCACATATCAAACACCTGTTTTCTTTCAAAATGTGGGCATTTGCATCCATATTGGGTGATTTGTGTAGGAATTACAGGCCTTCTCTCTCTCTTTCTCACACACACAAACACACATACACACAAAAACACACACACACACACACACACATCAGACACCTTTTGAAAAGCTAGGACTCCTCTCCATCCCTCTGTCACCTGGTGCAGAAGGATATAGGTGTGTTTTTTTTCAGTGGGCTGTGCTTTTTGCCTGCTGAATAAATTATCTTTGGTGTGCCAGCGTTGCCAGGGGTGAACATGCGAAGCGCTACGTGCTCTCGCTCTCGTGAGCGGGAGGCTATATACGGCCCCGTCGGATGAAAAGGCAACAGCAAGAAGGTGAAGATGTGACAGAAATGGAAGTGAAAACGGAATTAGACCGTGTTTCTTTCAGGCACTAAAAACCTGGGGGCCCCAGGAGTTGGGAGGGAGGGGCGGGGACGTAAGCGTCAGTCAGTCACGTAATTGCAAATGCGCAACGCGAGTCAGTTTGAGGTTCACTTCCTGTATTGCAGGGATCTTAGCCTCCAACCCAGTCTGGTCGATGTTGGTGCGTTTCAGCACTTATTTTATCTCTAACAATGCACACTGCTTGTTTCCAAGGCCTACATAAATGGGCTTATAAGTTAAATAAAACTACATTACCCAGCAGGCATTGCTGCCCTCCACAAACTGATTGTTCCCCTTTTTTTTTCTTTTTTTCTTTTTACATTTACTCTGTTACATTTACATTTGCATTTTAGTCATTTAGCAGACACTTTTAATCCAAAGCCACTTACAAGTGCATAAGTTATTCAACAAGTGAAAAGCTTCAAAACAATGAACAAAAAACATGCAATGCGCACAGTCATAAGCACAAGCAATATTTATAGTAACTGCATATTTTCTTTAAAAATTTAATTTAACACTGCTGGAGTTGATTCAATTGTAGTAATTACGCTGTGGAGTGGAGTATTAGATCCCTGCTCAAATTGTTTTTAACATAATTCCAACTGTATTACCCATTGTATTTGTAAACATATTAAGTAATACTGCTATTTGTAAGATTGTTGTTCACCCACTCAGCTCCTGATAATTGCAGGTGCCTGGCAATGTTGTGACATTGTGTACTTCATCCTGTATGTACATAACATGACAGAGAAGCCAGAGGGTTTTTAAAGACGACTAGCTGTGAACTATGCAATACAAAGCAGCGCAAAGCCGTCAATCCAATACACTGTAGCAGAGTGCTGAACCTAATCGGCTAAGATAAGAGTGAGCAAAAATCCAGCACAGCGACATAAAAGAGACTGACAGTGTCTTTAAACCCGACCTGTCTTTATTACAGGGCAGCCCAACCCTGTTCCTGGAGATCTACCGTCCTGTAGGTGTCCACTCCAACTCTAAGAAAGCACACCTCATTCAACAGCTGGAGCAGGGCTGCCCAGTCCTGTTCCTGGAGATCTACCATCCTGTCGGTGTTCACTCCAACACTAACAAAGCACACCTCATTCAACAGCTAGAGCAGGCCTCCCCAATCCTATCCCTGGAGATCTACCACCCTGTTGGTTTTCACTCCAATCCTAACAAAGCACACCTCATCATTTAGCTGTACCGGATGTAACCGTACAGATATCCTCCATTTGTAAAGTCTGTTACCGTAGAATCACCGAGAGGGCAGAGCGGTTCACCCCGGCACTCTTTCCCACGGCCTGCTGGGACGCCTCAGCGGCTGTCTGCCCACTGAAGCGCTCTCAGATAAGAGGCCAAAGCGGGCGTAATTGCGGGATTCACCGCTGAGTGATAAAGAATAGCCTTTTTTTCAGATTTAACACATCACAGAGCTTCTAGGAAGGAAGTGAAACCTGTCTCCCTCGACGCGATTCCTCCGGGAAGGTGACGTCACACACCCTCTCTCTCTTCCGTTCGCTTTTGTCTAGTTTGGGTTTTTTAGTTTTTTTTTCTTCTTCCTCCTCTGGACACCTTTTGATGTTGCTCCCTATTTCTCTCCCGACGGCCTCCTTTGAAAATTTCCCGCAAACGGGCAGATGCGTATCTCGCCCCGGTCGCACCGCGTATCGGAAACCTCCCCGCGCGGTCAAACGAATTTCAGTCGAAGCCGCGACCGCCTTTAATCCGGACGGGACGGGACGGGGGGGGTTGGGGGGTCAGGAGGCGGGTTGGGTCACGCGACGGCCCCACCGTCAATACCTCCCTCGGGTGTTGTCTTCGCTGGAAGAACAGAGCCAGGCAGCACATCCCTGTATCAATCTCCCGGCTACCGCAAAGATCACAGATCGCAGTGATGAAAGGGAGATGTTTCAGAAGGTCATAAGAGTGTCCAGCTCCCCAGAGAAGGGTGTTCAGCCACTGGGAAGCTGGACCACAGACCCCCGCCCCCCCTCCTCTACCCCATCCGTCCTCCCCTCCACTCTTCCCTGCACAGGAAGACGGATACATCTTCCACGGCGTGAAACCGACGGGAATCAAAGGGTGCGGGGTCCTCTGCTGAGATACTGCATCAGTCCGTGTCAGTCAGTCGATGAGCCAGGCCACAGCCACTGGCATTCTGCTCACTGCTCCTGTGAAACAGAGAGTCTGTTAAGAGGGTTTGAGACAACGTTTCGGTGTTTGTAAATCCTCTAACCGCAGTGTAAGTCTCTTTTTTTTTTAAACGGAGAGAGTAAATATAGTAGACCCAACTCTGCTACGGCTGGTTCGGTGCAGGCTGGAACACTAAGTCCTTGGAAATTGTTATCGACTGATGTTCCGCGGTAGTAAATCGATTTTGCTAAATTTCATTTCGTGCGGCTGCGTTTGCCATCTAATCTGTGTTCTGTTTTACAAGGTCTTCCACAGAATTTGGAAGAGCAAGACAAGAGACACTGTTTTATTTTTTATTTTTATTTTTTTTTGGTAATCTTTCTTTTATGTTTTTTTCTTCCGTTCTCTTTCCGTCAACCTGCCAGAGTAGTTTTTTTTGTGTGTACACAGAAGGATTCAGGGGCCTTGACGTATTTACTCGCCCTCTAGCACGGGTTACCTTTCAACTGCACGTAATATGAAAGACGCAAGAGAGGTGTGTAACCAATGAGAGCATCGCGTGTTCTGAGCGTGCAGCCTAACCCAGTGCCCCGTGGGCAGCTACACTGCCGTTTACGTTCAGCGCTTCAACATGGTTCTGTCGAAACCTTACTCCAAAAATTACTCCCAATTTGTTCCTTCTTAATGGCTTCGGCTGATTTTTGTTTGGATTGTATTTTTTTATTTTTAATGAAATGAAACAGACCTACTCTATCGTAGGTACGGTGATTTAGCAGAAGTGGTGAGAAAGTCCCCATGGCTGTTGGAGGGCCGGGGACAGGGGTGAGCTCCCTGTCAGGTAGATTTGTCAGAGTGGCGGTTTGTTTGTGTGTGAGGAGGGGGAGGGGGAAGGGGGGGGTGTCAGGTGCATTTGCCGAATAACCCTGATGGATGAGGTGACTGGCTGAGGCGACAGACGACCTGCTCCACAGGGAGGAAGTGGCGAAGATGAGAGAGAGTACAAGGGGTTGAGCGGGGAGTATTAATCCAACTCCCCCCCCCCCCAGAGAAGGTGTCCTGTCAGTCAGCCTTTCATCTGCCCCCCTCCATGCCCATCTGTACAGGATGGGTCTCCAGGGGGGGGGACGGGGGGAGCACTTTTTTTGGGAACCGAGGAGGTTGTGGCTAGCTAAACCGCTAGCACTTGGCAGGGCTGGCAAAGACACCTGAACACATTTAGCTTGGCTTATCCCGGGCCTGTGAGCCCCTGCTCCAGCTGTTTCCCAAAATGGCCGCACTGTGGCCCTCATCTACAAACGCCCCTGTAGCTGCAGCAGCTGTGCCTCAGAACAACAGGGAGCCGCCCAGGATTATACAACAGCCTGGCGCTGTTAGCGTACGCGAGCGTCAGCGGGAGAGGGAGGGGGAGAGGGAGAGGGCAAGGTGCGCAACATATTTACAAATCAGGAAAATATTTTTCCACAAGCTATGCCTAATTATAAATAACTTCCTTGTACAATTCTCTTGGCAGACTGACCAACAAGCCCCTATTGCGTCCAGGTTCATTTCAGCCTGTCATAACCTGAGGGACCACCTCATAGTATTTTCATATTATTGTATAGATTTTATTAATATGTACGCTTTGGCAATACGTACATTTGTATTTCATGCCAACAAAGCAATTTGAATTTGAATTTGAGAAAGTGGGGTTGGAGTGAGGGATGAGAGAGGAAAAGTGGGGAAGAAAGAAGAAGAAGAGAAGAAGGGAGAGAGAGAAAAATAAGTAAAAGAGGGGAGAAGAAAAGAGCAAGGGGGAGAGAGAGAGAGAGAGAGAGACGTGAGTTGCATTTATGCTTGCATTATGTCTTCTCATGAAGTGAAATGAGCAATCTGGATCCTCCTTTTACCACTGAAGTACTGACAGCATCAATGTAATGGCTTCGCAGAGCAATTTCACATGTGCTGAAAGCCGCATTCAGGCTCCGCTCGAAGACCAGCCTCCACCAGCCTCTCCTACCAGCAGGGGAGAGCGTCTGATTTGAGCCTCCAAAAAAAAACAAAAAACGGTCTGAAGTTAAGTGTGAGAAAAAGAGGGAAGACTGAAGTGGAGACAGAGGATATAATCAAGCTAAATTACTAGCCATTGGCAATCCCCAGCAGACCAAAGACAAATGCCAGCGTGTAACGCATAATGTAGTTTCTGGACTGTGAGCACAAAATGAATATGGAGGGAAGAGATTTGGCTGCCTGTCGTTCTGGGCACGGGCGGGGGTGACGACTCTGGGCAGGGAGGAGAGCTCTCAAATTTAAAACAGAAAACAGTTGAACCTGCCAGAGCGAGTAACTGAAGGGTCTGTTACGTGGGGACGGGGCGCTCTTCCGAAAACCCGAATTGCAGTTTGTTGTTGTCGCTTGTTTTCACCTTGGGTTTCGCCGGGGCGATGCCAAGAGGCCATTTTGATGACCTCCGCATCGGATAAGGTGATTTGAAAGACGTGCATGTCATTACATTGCTGTGTGATCCTGAAGAGACCGGGTCTGGGTGGATGGTATGGGAACAGCCACACGCAGTGGCCAGGAGCCAATCCCCATCCACCTCCTCTTTAGTTTTCAAGCTGGTGTGCGGTGTCAACGACTGAGATGTAACCCTCCCTCAAATAAACAATAGGTAAGATTTTCGTGTTAAAACATTGTTACAAGGCCATTGTAAATCCCTTCCTATCATTGAAAATGATAATGACACTGACCTGTTGACTCACCCTCTGCCTGTGTCTGTAGTCCTTACATTTGGGTTTGAAAATATACAGTTGATGGACCGACACTCTGTACCAAAATTTTTTATAGCTGTACAATAATTCAAGCTCATTGGTTGAAAATTGGTTTTAATTGCCACAGCCAATGGTGTTGCAACCGTAGTACGTTCACAGAGAAGGGGGAGGGATTAACAGTGTTGTGGTTTGAGGGTGTTTGTTGCTGCAATTTCTCTCCTGACGGTTAGAAGTCCGGAATTACCTATTGTACCTTTAAGTAAGGTGAAATATAAAATAAAGGTAGTTGCAGGACTGTATTTAATTTTTTTCTGGCTGTAAGTACAGAACATCCATGAAAGGCTAAAGGCTTTTTTTTAACATTCTAATGGCAGGAAGTGAAATGTCAACGGCGTCCATTTTGTTGTCGGTTTTTTCTCTTCCACTTGCTCTAATTGCTCCTTTATGACTTTTTGCCACCTCTGACAGTTTTTTTTATTTTTTATTTTTTTAAGCTGGTTATACCCATGTGTGAATACTGAGTAGAGTTTTTAAAAACCACTCACCACCAACTTGCAGCTTGGCACATCAGTTAATATTGCACACAAAATGCAATATTCTTCCATAACACTGGCTAAAGGTGTCACCCAACAAGATTACCATCCCTGGTGTAACAGTTTTGAATACAGTATTTTAACATGTTCAAAAAGTGCTGTAGATACACAGAGCTGTGCTGGGGGTTGTTTTTGAGTGAGAAAATAATTCATAAATTTTGAAAGATGTTGTCATTGAATGGATTTTGTGTGAAAACAATGAAAAATGATGCACTGGTTTGCTCACATAGTTTGTTGCTGTGCTACCTGTGTTAAGAGTTTTGAAAAGGCGTACTCAGTATTGGCACATCGGTATAACCCAAAAAAAATGTAATCTCCCTCCTCTTATACCCGCTCGAATCGCGACTCCCTTGACTCCTAATCTAATTGGCTGGGGCAATTTCTCCATTCATTTTGTCACTGAAGCTAATGGGGCCCCTTTGGTCGGACACAATGTACCGTGATTGGCAAAGAAATGGCCTTAATGGCTCTCTGCTTTCACCAGCGGGGCTGTGGCGGTGGGCTTGCATACTGGTTTTAACTCTCGCTTTAGCAGTGCATTTTACTTCCTCTGTCACCCCGGAGAACCCCGCTTTGTTTACGAGAGCGTTCGGCGTGCCATCATGTCCTCGGTGTGTGAAAAGGAGCAAATGGTAAAAGGAGGAGATGTGCAAGACGAAATGGAAGTGGGTGTGGAAGTAGCTGAAAGCGATAGCTCTCTTTGGGACGAGGTATAATTACTTTAAGTGTAACCTATGCTTTTGATTCGGGCTAGAAAGTTTGTTGTATGTGATGTAGGGTATGTGCAGAAGTTTCTCATCTCCTCCTGGCTTTGCAGTGGCTGGTATAGATGAAATAAGGATCTTGGTCTCAGGCAGGGGTGTCAAAGTGAGTGTGTTTTGAACGGTTTCCCTTCAATCAGCTGACTTTGAGGTGTGTGGATTCTTTAGCCAATCAATGACTAAAAATAACTATCGGTGCAGAGAACACTGAAAAAACCACTGGCCCTTCAATAATTTGGACCCTTCTGGTCTAAAGCAAGAAAATACAGCCACATCACTTTTTATTTCAAACCAGGAACCAGGCCCAGCGTGTAAGGTATATGGAGGCAGAGGAGGAGCACTACGTTTAGGGAACTTTGCACCTTTTCTACGTGGTGCACTGCCAGCTCTATCCGTAAACAGGAAACTAAATTCCTTCAATCTCCCCAGCTGTATAAACGGAATGTTTGTAGAAGCGTGACCTTTTAAGTCACTCTGAAAAAAAGAAAGAAGTGTCGACTAAACTGTAAATTGCGTGTTTTTATTGTTCCAACAAATGATTCTGGCTCGGTGTTCTGAACAGCTGTTAGCGCCCGCGCTGGTTCACTCCAGTATCACACAGCGGTGAAAACACTTCCTCTCATAACGCAGGTGCAGGCTGCAGCTGTAGCAGACAGGGCAGATGTGTAATATATGACTGGGCTGATTGAATAATTTAGTAATTATGCCGAAATAGATCAGCTCCGGGGTGGCATGGTGGTGCAGTCTATACCAGTGGCACCTCACAGAAGGAATGTCCTGGGTTTGAACCCACCTGCGGCCCTTCTGAATGGAGTTTGCATGTTCTCCATGTGGGTTTCCTCCGGGTACTCTGGTTTCCTCCCACACTCTAAAGACATGTAGATCAGGCTAACTGGCCTGTCTAAATTGCCTGTACAGTGTGTGTGTGTGTGTGTGTTTGTGTGTGTGTGATTGCATGGTGTGTGTGCCCTGCGATGGATTGACTATCTCTCCAGGGTGTATTCCCGCCTGTCGCCCAACGCATCCCTGTGATTCTATACAGAAGCTTGTCTGTTGCAATATTACTGAAGCTAAACAAACTGCTTCCAGGTGTAGTCCACCCACACATATACACCTGGCTTCTGTCGAGAAGAGAATAACTCAACATTGGGAGAGAGGGTGGACGAGAGTGCTTGTGTGTGTGTGTGTGTGTGTGTGTGTGTGTGTATGGGGGCCTGCGTGCGTGTGTGTGTGTGGGCTAAAAGGTGGATGCAACTTATTTATTCCCCTTAACACTGTCACTGCGCAGTGCTGAAGGCCATGCTCCTTGATCACAGCTGAAACTCCGTCATCAATAATTCAGGGGGCGCTGAATAATTCAGGGGTCTGCAGCCACAGGTGAAGGGACGGCCTCTCTGGCCCTCTACGCGCCCCGTACACGGCGGCCCGTGTCACTTCCTGCGCCGCGGGGAGCCGCTGTTCAAAAGCTCCCTCCTGTCCCAGGGTGACAGGAAGCCGCTAAGCTGTTTGTTTCAGTCTTCCCCTGTGATTTCAGCTTAGTTCCCATCACTGGCACGAGTGCTTCTGAAGAAATGTGCCAAAACACACAGCGATTCATCTCTTTAAACACAAATGGAGAGGCAAGCCAGTGGAGAACGTGCAGGGATACCGACTCCACACTGAATACAGAGGCCACTGCACACTGAATACAGAGACAACTGCACACTGAATACAGAGACAACTGCATACTCAATACAGAGACAGCTGCACACTGAATACAGAGACAACTGCATACTCAATACAGAGACAACTGCACACTGAATACAGAGACAACTGCATACTCAATACAGAGACAGACTCTGCAGTCAATAAGTCTCAGAAAAAAAGTGTTTTGTTTTCCGTTACATAAGGAAGGTAAAACTTTGTCTTAAATTTGCATGTGCAGTGCACTTTATAACTTTTCTCTGTACTTCAGTGCAAATGAGGCCTCTGGTTAAAGCACCCAGAGAGTATGATGGGAAATTTTAGATGACAGAACTGAATCCTGCGTTAATGAAAAAAGAACAAACTTCATAGCTAAGGAGCATTGTTTTATACCGATGTGTGTGTGTGTGTGTGTGTGTGTGGGTGTGTGTGTGTATGTGTGTGCTCTTCCTATCTAACGGGGGACTATAGTGTCATGAGACATCCACAAAGGGGGGATAAAGAAACCAAATGGGGACATTTTGGGGGCAAATGCTTTAAATGTTCAAATGATGAGTAACATATATGTGTATATGTATGCCTGTGTGTGTGTGTGCGCTCTAACAGGGACCATGGTGTCATTAGACATCCACAAAGAGGGGACATAGAAACCAAATTTTGGGGGCAAATGCTTTAAATCATGTTCAAATTATGAGTAACATACATGTGATTGTGTGCGTGTGCGTGTGCGTGTGTGTGTATGTGTGTGTGTGTGAGTGTGTGCATGCATGTGTGTGATAGTTGATAGTGTAAGGTAGTTGACTTGAATGATGTAAGGACCTCTGACAAAGTCATGTTTTCCATTCCCAAAATAACTTCCACCCGCCCACCTTCCCAAAGCCCTGACACAGCCATCTGGACAGGCAACTGTCGCTGCAGATTCTAATTCGGAAGTATCGATTTAAAAAAAAAAACTTTCATCTCCTTCGTTCCTTTCAAAGCCGGTAAACAACTGAGGGGAAAAAAAAAAAAAACAAACAACGTAGGGAGTCTTCCCACAGGAATCTCACGATTCTCCACACCCTGTGGTTCCCGCTAGCGACGGGCCCATTGGTATGCCTACGGCGTGCCAGCAGAATGCCTCCCGGCTCACGGAGAGGGTTTCATCAGAGGTTGGCTTTGTCCGCACTATTAGATTCCACGAGCCGGGAGGATGTCAGAGATTAATAACTTCCATGCCCGGTGAATGGAGCGGAGGAGATGTTTCAGGTGTCCGGGAGAAATGCGTTTTGTGTTGTGCCGTTCGGCTCGACCGCGTCCGCTCTCAGCCTGCTGCGCGCGTTGTTGTACGCTGTGGGACGGGGGGGCATTGTTAGAGAAGCCGTGTCTGCTTTTGTACGGGACAAACGCAAAGTGACCTTATTCTTCTGTTTTATTCACGGAAGCAGACGCGAGAGTTCGCGATCGCTGAAGCCCGCTTTGTCCCGGGAAATGAGTCATGGTATTACTGTGCTCTGGGACAGGGAGTTTCTGGCAAAAGAAATAAATGCAAAGAGAGTGTACACTTGAATTTCAATTTGTGAAATGAATTTTGGCAATGTTAGCAGGTTAATGTTTTTGCAACAATGAGATCGGACTCATATTGCATTCCAGAGTTGTGCCAATGACAGTCAAGGAAGCCATTGTGAGACTGAGATATAAGAAAAAACAGGCTTTTCGCACAACCATACCAAAATTCAGCCCTCGAATCCAAATCCAGATAATCCCTGTGATACAGCAAACCGGTGCAAAATTCTGTGTGGCTTGCCTTGCTTTACTGATATGAATAGACACTGCACTCGACTTTGGGAATATCAATCTGGCATAAACCGGGAGAAGAACATGTCAGCTATGGTACCTGGTGGACGCTGTCAATGCGCTGTCTCTGCCCCGATGTGTCAAAACACCCCCCCCCCCCCCCCTCCCCACTGCTGCTAATAGCTGCACTGCGAGGGAGAAACGTCCCCCGTGTCCAATCAATACTGATTCAGGAGGTAATAACGGAAGTGAGGATTTATGATTCGTACACGGCCCGGAGAAGTGAAGAGACGTGAAAAAAAAAAAAGAAGTCAATTTCTCTGGCCGGTATTTCTCCCCGCCCGTCATCAAAATGTTATTCAGCGGCTATGTTTGTGAACAAAAGAGGATGTTTTAAACAGGCAGGCAAACTAACACTTCCCCCCCCCCCGCCCCCCTCTATCTGCAGAACGCTTTTCTGTTGGCTGTCCGTCCTTTCTTTAGGAGAAAGATATCGATGTTGTTCTGACGAGATGAATATCAAAAACACCTCGCCTAATGACTACATGTCTCCATTGTGTGACTCATAACTCACTTGTAAAGTTTAATTTTGAAGATGAAGCTGTGTACCCGATTCTTGCTTGCACTTAGTCATAAATCCCACTGTTAGACGGTAACCAGCGAAAAATGGTCCCTGAGCTCCATGTGAACACATCAACTAAACACCAGACATACGTGACTAACCTGCTGTTGTCTCTCTCTTTCCCTGGCTTCTCCCTCTCATCTTCCCTCTCTCTTTCCCTCCTTCTCTCCCTCCCTCCCTCCCTCCCTCTGCCCTCTGCAATCCCAGGGACGGCATCGAAAAAGGGGAGAGGTAAGTGGTGTCTGCCGTCACTCACTGAGGGAAAGGGAGCAATGGGTAGATCTTCTTCTTCCTCCTTCTCCTCTTTTCCTTCGTATTCCTCTCCTAATTCTTCATCATCGTCATCATCCTCCTCTACGTTTACTCCATCTTCCTTTCCATCTTTTTCATCTTCCCCATCCTTTTTTATTTTTGTCTTTTTAGTCTTTTAGTAGTTTTTATAGGCTGGGGTATGTGTGACAGGATGTGTTAGGGTTCTCCTCATCCTCCTCCGCCTACTCTTCCTTCCCCACCAGTATTGATTATGGCACTTGTTATAGAGTCTTTTTTACTGCACACGTCTCTTTGAGTGCTTAGCACCGCAGTGTTTCACGGCCGTGTCAAACAAACACCCTGAAAAGACGGACCCCTGTAAAACTGAGCTTTTAATGGCATTAGCCTCATTAGTCTCAATTGAACTTCCTTTGCATGAGGAAATACGCCAGTACGGGCAAGGATGCCTGGAAACAGCATGTGCTATGGACACATATGATCTCTCACTCTCTCTCTTTCACTCTTTCGTTCACTCTCTCACTCACACTCACTCACACACACTCACACTCACTCTCAGTCCATCTCTCTCTCCCTCTCTCTCTCTACCTCTCTCTCTCTTTCACTCTTTCGTTCACTCTCTCTCACTCACACTCACTCACTCTCACTTTCTCTCTCATATTGTACATTATGACACAATAAACGCACCGGCCCCTTAAATCCCCGTGGGACCGCGGTCACTGGCAGCATGCAGGCTCACCGCACATTCCCCTCAGGTGTTCGTGGGACAGGCGTGTAGGTTATCCATCCATCAGCATTACACGCACTCAGACTCACCCATACACTCATCACGGTGCCGGGCAGGGCCATAAATCAGCGCCGCGCTGCGCTTTGACCGCTCTCACATAACAGAACTGAAAAGCTAATGTACACCAATGGACTTGCTTCTGGCTCGGTTTATTATTCACAAAGTTCGCATAACCGGAATATCAAACTGGAAAGTTTTCTTTTTTAACCCTGTGGGAGGCGTGATATCACGACCGCATCCTAAGCAGACCCTACACACGTGCCAGACCTCTCCGTGGCGCTGCCTCTGGACGCCTGGCGCGGCTGCACTCCTCGGTCACGACCGCTGTCTGTTCTGGCCCCACGGTGGCGGAATGACGTCAGAACAGCAGAGTCTCAGACCGCCTTTAAGCACAGACTGAAAACTCACCTCTTCAGGCTGCACCTTTCTCTTTCTACCTCACTGCCTCACTCAATTGCTCATGTATGCTATATGAATGCTATAGGTTATAATTGGGTATTCTTGCCAACTATGGCATGCTACTTGGAAAGTTATCTGATTATTCTTCAAGGGTTCACGTTGTATCTACGTGATTTCTCTAGCACTTGGAACCATACTTTCTCTAGGGTCTTCAGCGCACTTGTCCCTGGTTTCTGATTTGCACTTTATTGCACATGGCGCTGGATAAGCGACTATCATGTAATTTCATGTGCAGTATGGGATTAGAATGTTCTGAGCTGAACATTCTAATGCTTATGTCGCAATCACTGCTGGTGATTGACGGCAGCGGAGTTCTAGAACTTGGAATGTGACGGTGAATGTGACATTACTGTTTACGCGCTCTAACTGCAACAACGTTTCCCGCTTTTTCCCGCAAAGTGTCACCTTGTGACGCACTTGCGTGTTAGGTTCAGTGTCACCTTCCCAGCCTAAAATGAGAAGGGAGAATGCAGGTGCTTTGGGTAACACGCTTGTCTATTTTTAAAAGCTGCAAAAGTAAAGCTGGTGTTTGGGGAACGGGCATGTCAAAGGGGTGGTGCCTTTGCCCTTTTTCAGACTCCTTCAGACTTGAATGGGCTTGTATGGTTTACTTTTGCTTTGCTTTCTCTCTTTAAAATGGAGGACCAACATTACTCCCACTCCCACATGAGTATAAATCACCACATAGCTCTTGCCCCCCCCCCCACAACCCATCTACCCATCTTCATCTGTACTTCTTGTGGGAACACCTTGTCATCTGCATGGTTTTGACATGCGTCCTATCTCAAGGAAAGCCAGGTTGCTTGTGCTGGCATATCACTTGCCAAAGCGCTTCATTCATTCACCCAACCTCCAAGCCCCCAAGCCCAAGATCAAGTTTTCCAATATACTTCATACAGCCCCCTGTTTGTCCTGTATGTTGGAAATGTATTACGGTGAATGTTTGTTATGGTGAAAGTGTAGAATGAATGATCAGGGTGGCCCATGTCAGTGCATCAATGGCTGGAGATGTGAACAGGCCTGCAGACCCTGCTGGTTGTGTAATTTCTTCTTCAGTCGAGAGTGCTTCCAGGTGTACCTCCTTGGACCACAGGTGCTGGATTGCAGGGACACCACAGTGCTCCGTGTGGTATGTCACGAAGACAGACACCCTCAGCAATACCATGATCCTCTCAGTGGTGAACGGAGAGTTTATGGACCGCAACCTTATCTTTATTGAACGGTCAGGCACTGCAGTACCATAACGTGACCACACTAAAGGAACATTCATAAAATAATCCCCAACCCCCCGTCAACAGCACCACGCCGCGGATCTCCCAACGTGACCGAGAACGAATCGGCTCAACGGCCAATGGGAACGCCGGATGTCACGATACACCCACCCAGGCCTTACCAACCGGCCCTCCCCCGACCCGATTCATAAATAACGGTCAAGCGGCCCCCGCCGCCCATCCGTCGCCATCGGTTACCGCCTGGCGGTTTTCATACCGGCGCGTATAGGAAATCCATTCCTCCGGTAATGGGAAAAAAAGACGCCCTGTAGATCACGGCTCCTCGCGGTTCTCTCGCTGCTCATTGGTCGTCTAATGAATTTACCGCCGCCCCTCCGCCGGCCCTGGATTTATGTTGATCATCGCCCGGATAAGAGCCCCTCTTATGCACAGGCAAAGCCGCGATAAACACGTGTTCATCATCCTGTCACCCTGTCATCGATTTCTTCCCCCGGAGCCGGGGTCTCTGTCCAGGATATTTGAAGAAGAGCTCATACCATCCCGACCGGAGACGATTTCAAAAATACATAAAAGTGGCGACAGCGCGTTTGGAGATAATGTGCAAAGGGGATAGGCTCGTAATCACAGTCGCCCGGGGGGAACAGACAAAACAAAAATAAAAACGAAAAAAAACCTCAAATAAAGGTGACATCTCCAAACAAAAAAGCCTTAGTTTGGTTTGGCAAGTGAATATAATTCTCTTGAAAAGGGACACCTTTGTAATAGGGTTGTCAAGCGAGGTATTCGGGAGAGACTGAAAAAGATATTTACATATTTACACAACGTAATAAGAAAAGAACGCGGTATTTTGAAGCTCCTAACGCTGCTGCATGTCATTATCCACAACAGCCCTCTCCGTACAATTCACATAATGATTCATATTCTGTGATAAGAGAGTGTTTTAGCGCCATGCACCGTACAGGGCCCAGCCTAATTGCTTCTGGAGAAGAACAGCAAATTGAATGCCGCTTTCATGTTTTTAGAGACACGGTTCACCCCTGTAAGTGGGTATTCATGGGTTTGAGTTTGTGGGAAAGAAGAAGAAAAAGAAGGAGGTGTGGGAGGAGTAGAAGAAGTTGAAGGAGGGGGAGGAGTAGAAGAAGAAGGAAGAGGAAGAGGTGAGGGAGGAGTAGAAGAAGAAGGAGGAGAAGGAGTTGTGGGAGGAGTAGAAGAAGAAGGAGGAGGAAGAGGTGTGGGAGGAGTAGAAGAAAAAGGAGGAGGAGGTGTTGAAGGAGTAGAAGAAGAAGATGAAAGGAGGAGTAGAAGAGGAAGTACTTGGGCTGCGGGGTGTGACTCAGCAGACAAGGCAGTGGATGGATCTGGACGCTTTAAAATGGCGGTATTGAAATGAGGAGACGAACACGAAACACACATCTTTGTGTCTGTGCTTGCGGGAGTCTCCATCGGCGGTGGAGCACGGGGTGATTAAAAGACCCCATCAGTGCCCTTCAGAGCCACCTTTTCTCAGGGGAGACAAGACCCCCATAGGCCCGGCCAGGCCACAAGCTGTGTCGATCAATCGCATTATCCTGTCTGCAGAACAGGAAAGCATCCTTCCTTATTCCTTCTCCGGCTCATCCGTGTAGGCCTGCAGTGCAGTATAATGGGGAGGGAACAGGGCTTCTAAAAAAAATTTGACTCCTGAGCAAGGTACTTAACCTGAATCACTTCAGTATATATCCATCTGTAAAAAAAAAATGGATAACGTGTAAAAATGCTACAAAGGTAGCACAAGTCGCTCTGGATAAGAGTCTTCTAAAAGCCTGGTAATTTAAAAGAGGGAGAGGAGCAGAGATTTCTACGGAGAGGACCTCCAAGTTTACAGTGGGGCTGTTCAACTGCATGAGCAGAGTGCAGTCCATCATACCCCACACACTTGGAGTGAAATTCTCAATGAGAATTCAACTGCATCTACCAAATTGTGACTATTCTGAGGTCTTTGTCATACCTCCCACTTATGACTCATAAAATTGGGCAATTGCAGGGCAAGAGACTTGTACTTTCCTTACATATGCATGCAAATGCCTTTATTTATACCCGGTTTTATAAATAATACCTGGGAAATGCTCGGCCCGAGATTTATGGACCTTTTTGAAAAAAGAGTCGGGCTCGTACTCCCGGCAGTGTCCTTACTCGTGCGCGCCGTCGAAAAGCACACAGATCTGTGTGCTCACAGCGTAAGCCGAGGGGCTTATCCAAAAAGAAGATGTCAAATTAACTTCTATCCCCAGCAACCGCTCAAGAGAAGAAAGAACGGGGAGGAAAACTATTCTTTTCCCCGTGTGTGTGTGTGTGTGTGTGTGTGTGTGTGTACGCGCAAATAAAAAGTGTCACGGAAATGACGCGTGTGAAATATCAACAATGGCCGCCTCGCCGTAATCCCAGGTGTTCCGTTTCTTAAATGAATCTACAGGTGACGCCGTAGAAAGGAACAAAAGGCAACGCTTTGTTAGGACTGTCTCTCTGACCGATTGCCGCGTTCGTTACTGTGTTGATGACCCCGCGCTTCCTCAGCATACAACGCCCATCTTCATATGTAGGCAGACACAGAAAAACACACAAAGGACTCCTGCCATGTATTATACTGCTGGGGAACGGGGAACTAGTGGGTGGCACTCAACCAAACAGGAAAGGAGTTCATGAGAGCAAGAAACTATTATTGGTTAACCAAATCTGAGATAGGAGCTCCCCTAATTCACATCATCTTTCAATTTCCTCCGCAGTTAACCAAACCACTGTTGTTTAACCAAGGACATAGAAGCCCCCCCCCAGTTCACTTCATTTCCCAAATTATTGTAATGTACTGTATTGTATTCATATCAAAACGTTTCTCTACCTCAATCTCAACCCTTCTAGATGTCTAGATTCTGAGATTCCGGCTGCATCTCACTGGGTGTAACAGCCCCTACGGCACCGACCCAGGTATTCACCATCACTGCATCCTGTTTCCAACCCCGCCGTTTGTGTTTCCCTGCCAAGAGGACGAGGAGGGAGAGTAAGGGGGGAGAGTAAGGGGGGAGAGTAAGGAGGGAGAGTAAGGAGGGAGAGTAACGGGGAGAGTAAGGAGGGAGAGTAAGGGGGAGAGTAAGGGGAAGAGTAAGGGGGGAGAGTAAGGGGGAGAGTAAGGAGGGAGAGTAAGGGGGGAGAGTAACGGGGAGAGTAAGGAGGGAGAGTAAGGAGGGAGAGTAAGAGGGGAGAGTAAGAGGGGAGAGTAAGGGGGGAGAGTAAGGAGGGAGAGTAAGAGGGGAGAGTAAGGGGGGAGAGTAAGAGGGGAGAGTAAGGGGGGAGAGTAAGGAGGGAGAGTAAGGGGGGAGAGTAAGGAGGGAGAGTAAGGAGGGCGAGTAAGGGGGGAGAGTAAGGGGGAGAGTAAGGAGGGAGAGTAAGGGGGGAGAGTAAGAGGGGAGAGTAAGAGGGGAGAGTAAGGAGGGAGAGTAAGAGGGGAGAGTAAGGGGGGAGAGTAAGGGGGGAGAGTAAGAGGGGAGAGTAAGGAGGGAGAGTAAGAGGGGAGAGTAAGGGGGGAGAGTAAGGAGGGAGAGTAAGGGGGGAGAGTAAGGAGGGAGAGTAAGGAGGGAGAGTAAGGAGGGAGAGTAAGGGGGGAGAGTAAGGAGGGAGAGTAAGGGGGGAGAGTAAGGAGGGAGAGTAAGGGGGGAGAGTAAGAGGGGAGAGTAAGGAGGGAGAGTAAGGAGGGAGAGTAAGGGGGGAGGTAAGGAGGGAGAGTAAGGAGGGAGAGTAAGGAGGGAGAGTAACGGGGAGAGTAAGGAGGGAGAGTAAGGAGGGAGAGTGCCGTTACCAGAGCCCAGGACTGGGAGTCCGCTCTCTCAGTCTGCCCCGGCGCTCAGCCGGTCCGGACCGGGGCGGGATTTACCGCCGGACGGCTGGAGGTGTCACCTTTAAGAGCGCGGCGGGGGAGGAAGTGTCCCGTTTCTCCTCCGCCGGGGCGCGCCCTGCCGACCGGGGGCGCCGACTCTCGGGGATTAGTCACGCGGGTTTAACGGTGAAGAACCCCTGCGCCCCTGAATCAGGTCTGCAGGCGACGCGGGGGCTGTGATTCACCGGGGAGAGGGTACATTAACTCCATACGGCCCTCTCGATCACGCACGAGCCCGTCCACAGGAAGGGGGCGTGGGCGGTGTGGGCCGGGAGTGTAGGAGAGGGAGAGGGAACGTACTTCCTGTTCGGAGTGCTGTCAATAACTAAATAACAATAAATGTAAAAATGTGCATTTACTGCAAATATAATGTATATGTTTAGCAGGCACTTAACAAAATGTACATTACTTGGTATTTACCACCTAAAATAATAAGTGATAATGTTGTTTTTGTGTAGGCAATAACCAGAAAATAAATGGTAATTACATGGTAATAATGGTGGTAATATCATGTTATTATCCTGTTGTTACCATGGTGTAAAGTAAACTGCTGCCATTTAAGGAAAGCACCATCTTGTGGATTTGCTCTTGTACCCAAAGAAGTGAGTATATTAGCCCACATCAACACTAGCCTTTTTTTGATCTTTTGTTCCATTGGAAGTGGTTAATTTCATGGCACATTTTTGTAAAATCCATAAGTGCTCAGACTCTGGTTTGTATCTACGCATTGCTGTATGGCCCAATAACCTCACAGTCTCCTCAAAATGGCAGCTGTACGACTGCGGGCTGCTATATTAACCAAGCTTTGTGTTACTATGCTTCGGAGAAAGGTGCAAATGAGAAAACCAGCAGACAGGCATTGTGCCGGTTCACTAGGGAACCCCTGTACTCTTTAAGCTAAGTCGCGCCCGATTTTTAATGAATACAATTTAAAAAACTTCAATCAAGCACCTGAAGGGAAAATTGGTGTGTCCTATAGTGTCGAGTCTCTGGACCACAATCAAATGAGTCTTTTCTCACTGTCAATGGTGCTGGATGAACTCGATTTTTCTATCCGAGCTTACTGGTTTAATTTTGAACTCATTATTTCTTTTTTGCATGACCATAAATCAAGCATGGTTATTTTTCTCCTCTCTTTTGTTCAGCCATAGATTAGGTCGTCTGCAATCTTTTTTTTTCTAAGTGGATGCTATTCAGAACCAGGCATTTTCTGGCTTTTATTTGGAGTCATTCTTCTGTTCTGACTCGCTCGGGAAAAAATGAGGTACATTTTCAAAAATCTATTTTGCTCCTGAAACTTTCATACTTTAAAACTTTTTTTTATTTTATTAAAGTACAGAATTCATTTAAAATGATGGGTACTTCCTCCTTGATATTTTCCAATTTCTCTTTTTTTGTGAGAAGTTGTTAAAAGTTGTAGTGCATGAAACTCCTCTTTTTGAGTTGTGACTTCTGCAGAAACCAGCCAGGGCTTTACTGTATCACCAGTTATCCGTCAAATCTCCTGTGCAACCGTATATTTAGACCAACGGTTATAAAACCAAAAGGCTTAATATGCATTACCGCATTCTTTTACTGCGGCTACATAGCTCGCATACTAATACAACACATTCTTCTGGCTGCTGCTGATCCCCACTGTTCTTTTTTAGCATCGCTGTAAATAAATATAGTTATACTTTTTTGAAGAAAAACAAGTTTTGAGCAGATAGTGACATTTTCGGTAGGTGTAGCTCAATTTCCACGTGTTCAACATCCTCCTTGTTTACCAGAGCAGAACACAGATTGTATCGAACATTCATTGCCGTGGTGAATGCTAGTATGCTTTTTCTGTGCTGTTTCACATGCAGCCATTTTGCTCTATTGTTAGTCTTGTCCAAGCCAAGGTCGCGCACGGGTTCAAAGGTTATCCCGATATCTGTGAAGCACGGTTACATCTCCCGGGCGAAACGCCAGCCTACGGCAGGAGTGTTTCGCGCAATAAATCTTTTTAATGCCGAGTGCCAAGTGCAGAGGCAGTGAGCCCCATTTTAAATGCTGCTGTATGACTTGAATACGGATTGGACCCCCGTAGAGCTCAGGGAAAAGCTGTCCAGTCACAGCGACCGCGTCGTAAATTGTCAGCCACTCCTGATTGGCTAGCGGTTTTGTGGGTTGCTGTGGTCATAATGTGACTGTGCAGGATGTTAACAGCGGAAACACCACCGTATACATTATCCGCTTATACGATTGTTTCTCACCATCACCTACTAGTTCGCTCTGGGGAACTTTCAGCTCGTTCCTCAAATTGCAAAATAGCTCTCTAGGGCATGTCAACGCATGTTGAGTCCCGGAGCAGGACTTCTCAAGTCTGCGGCCCAAAATATTTGGCAGCTGAGTATGGACAGGATCGGACCTAAAGTCATATATTTTCCCACAACACCAGAAACCTGAGCAAATAAAGAGCTGATTAACCTCCTTCTGGCTCCCAGCTCCGCACTGAAAAAGCCAATCTTTGTGTGTATTTTAGCCTTATGTTTAGGCTTAAAATATTATTTCTATTACTTTTTTTTTGCTAAGTAAGACACAATTACACAAAGAGAAAATGTCACTAATTTCAAGATGTGGTAAGACAATTTCACTTCAAGCTAAAAGTAACTTAAAGCAAGCTCATATTTTACTTATATATTTTACTTACTTACAGTAAGAGAAACAAATAAGAGTTTAAGTCTCATTACAAGATTAGAGAACGTGTTAAGGCTTCCCTGGTAGGCCCTGTACTGTTAAGACTGGGTAACTAACAGACTCGCCAAATTTGGTAAGCTGGCTTGGGGCATCATTTTATTCCGCAGTGGGAGGCCGCGGACCCGGGTTTTGCGACCCAGAGTGTTGACCAGGGGGGTTGTTGCTCTTGAGGTTATTGTTTAATTTGTTGTTTGATTCTAATTGGTGCTATTAGAGTGTGAGAGAGAGCCCGGAGTGTGGGAGTTGGCAACCCTGAGCTAATCTCTCAGAATCACCGTCATAGTCCTGGTTGGCCGGGTGCTGTTTTTCGAAGAGAAAAGGAACATTCCAGAAAGAAAAGCAACTACTGTACGGTAAATGCCTTTTGTTCCGAGTACATAAATGTGCGGGCGGCCATTTTGGAAATCTGGCGGTTCCGCTGGGTTAAAAGAGATTATCATAAAGCACTTTTTCTAATGCCGGGGCCTTAGTCAGTATGTTAGTTCTTGTTCCAGCCAGTCTCATTATTCATTAGGCTTATTGAAAATGTGTTTAAGAGCTTCCACAATGCTGTCTTTCAGCTGATTGTTGTAGCGGCGCAGGTTTTGGCTCGTTGTCATCTGCCTGGTCTTTGAACCGTGCCACGGAGAGGTTTAGTGTCAGCGGACAAGTGTGCGCGTTCATGGCGTCGGACGCAAGCTGTGATCTCACCTGTCGGCTCTCTCGATTAGAGAAAGCGACCTCGCGCGAAAGGAATTATGCGCCCACAGAAGAAAAAAAAAAAAAACTGACTGTAAATGAAAGCGTTAGGTGTCTGAGCTGCCTGATTGGAAAGCCTTTTAATGAATATTGGATAATCATTCTCCGGGCCATGCATATTTATATCTGACATAAGAGGATAAATTGTCCCGAGTGTCTTGACTCAGAATGATTAAAAGCCCCTTACGGTGGGACAAGACTGTGGAGAACAAAATCACCGGCCCCGGGAACCCAGTTTGAGAAACCCTGCCCTCAGGATATGGACAGCTAAGAACTACCGGAGAAACCTTCAATAGAACATTATGAAAGATGTCAATCAAAGTTCGTATTCCCAGGCCGCACTCGCGGTTTGCCAAACACTGAGGCCCAGAATACAAATGGAAATGATGCAGTATTTTAAAGGTTCGGTTTAGTTTGGAGTCTGCAAGATTCTCTCCCGAGGGACACAGGTGTGATCCCTGCTGTAAAGAAGTGAGCTTGTCAAGCTGGTCATAAGGTGGTCTAGTTGGGTATGAGTTGGTCAACCAGGTAGTGCTGGTAGCTTGTCTGAGCTGGTAGCTGGTCTACCAGTCACCTGTTCTTTCAAAACGTAGCTTGAGCTGGTCAAACCATGTCGAGCTGGAATCTGGTCTGAACCGGTCAACCAGCTACCAGCTGTTTCAAAGCCTAGCAGGGATAGACAACGTGAAATTGTTTGTAATAGAACAGAAGGGCAGAAGGGGGCAGATCCTGGTGAAATACACAATTCAAATACTTTTCTGTGCTCAATCCATTTTGCCTGGTGCAATTGAGCCAACCAGGTGGACCAGAAGGCGTACTTACTAGGTTCCAATACACCAGACAAGCTCAGCAAAGCGTAGAAAAGTGCTATATTTCAATCCAAAACAATTACGTATTTGACCCAGATCTGCACTGGATATGATGTTGACATTACAGTCAGTTCTCATGCTGTAAAGTCAGCATTTGTTTTTGCTTCATCTCAACAAGCATTTGCAAGCATGTTTACATTAGCAACATTTCCACATTTTCCAGTCAGATTATTTACAAAGTGGCACCATGAGGCATATAAAATAAGTATATGAACTGCACCGGGTTGCTTTCAATTTCCCGTTATTTTTCTGCATCCAAAAAACTTTGCATTTCATTTTCTTAACCCTCCTGTTATGTTAAGAGTTTATGTTTGGGGTTACATTGACCCCAATAGTTTGAATAAATGCGAAATTATTGCTAAATAAACATTTTGACACTCTGTGTGTCACCTTCTTATTGTCTCCCAAATGGCTAGCCTTTTATCCATGAATATGAAAACTCAGCCTGAGGTACAGGAAGTGAAAGTTTGGCACCTGTATGGGAAAGTGCCACCATGATCATCGCGATATCTTTTTTTGAAAAAAACATTGTTGGATATTTTCTGGTATTTTAAACAGTTACAGAAGGTCAAAATAAGCCCATACAACACATGCAAAGTTGGTACAGGACTTGATCAACTGATGTTTATTGCATTTTTACTGTTTAATCCCACCAAAATAGAGAATGTTAAAAATCATACAGTATCAAGATGAAAAAAAGCTTAACTGGTTTTTAAGAGATGTCAAACACTAAAGGGGGGTCAAATTGACCCCAAACGTAATAGGAGGGTTACATAGCGGCAATAGTAGATGGTGAACTATAACACTTAAGCCAGACAGGAGTGGAAATGACATGAACACAACGCGGTGTTGTTTGGCCACTCCCCGCGATGTCTTCCGTTATAACAGTGACAGCTCGGAGCGTTTTCCCCCCGGGCGACGTTTGAATCCTGACATGTGAAGATGTAAGAATAGATGAAGCTGTATACCGGGGTTTGCAGCCCAGACTCCAGAGGAATATTTGATTGTGTTTCTTCTCCTTCTTTCCGTCATTGATCCGATGTTGAACAAAGAAGTTGTGTTTTTTTTTTTCGTCTGTATTGAAAGGATGTCAGAATGCATCTGTCAGGGTTGATATAGCATATTTATATACTTGACAAGTACAACAAGAAATAAATTGGGAGCTCACTAGCCACATGGCAGGACTCTTTCATGACTCGATGAGTTCTGTGAATGCCAAACCCAATCTGTAATCTTGCGAAATGGGGAACGCAGCCTAAATATAGGCTATCGTTTCACAGAGCCGTAATCAGGCTCCTAAGTTTCTGGGTAGCGAGACTGAAATGTTTGACAGGTTCGTTTGAATTACAACAATTTTACTCCCTGGTGCTCGTTCCTCTCACAATAGATCATGAAATGTGCATAATGATTGAAACGCTCTAGCTGAAGACAAATTTGGTAAAATTTTTTTTAAGTTGTGTCTGCAACAAATGTTTAATTTGCTGCATTGGAGTTGTCACCCTGCACAAGAGAGTTCAGGGCCTAAATCCAATAGGTTCAAATCATAACTCAAATCTACAACTATATCAATGCTAGTAGAACACGAATACAATAATACTCCTGTACTGCTACAATACTAAAGTACTACTTCATTACATTTCATTACATTAACGGCATTTGGCAGACGCTCTTATCCAGAGAGACGTACAGTTGATTAGACTAAGCAGGAGACAGTCCTCCTCTGGAGCAGTGCAGGGTTAAGGGCCTTGCTCAAGGGCCCAACAGCTGTGCGGATCTTATTGTGGCTACACCGGGATTAGAACCACTGACCTTGTGTGTCCCAGTCATTTACCTTAACCACTACGCTACAGGCCGCCCTCTATGCTACAGGCCGCACTGGAGAGATAGTACTACAACACTTCTACAGTACTCCCCTGTCTGGTGAGTGTATTTCAGCAGAAACTGTGTGAATGAGGTTTATGGAGCTCCACACTGCTTCATGGTGGTTGTCCTTCACCCTTACATATATTTTCGTAGGCAGTGTTTTACACTTTGGGACATGTTTCATGAAAGAGACACTTGCCTTTGCCCATGCAGAGAGGCTGAACTATTTATGCACTATGGATTTATTCCTTCATAAAAGGGTGATCTGTTTGCCCTTGGCTTCCTCATGCGGGAGTGAGATCTGTGTTTTCTCTCTGAGTCGGTTTGAATGGGTGAAATCGGTGGCCTTGAGACTCTGCTTTTGCCTTTTTTTTGGGGGATAATTTGTCGAAGTAGTTCCAGATCTATCCGTGGTGCCAGGCTGGGGAACACTGCGGCGCCCCACACGGGGGGGGGGGGTGCTGGGAGAGGGCGAGCACATGTACCCCGTGTTTGCGTCGGAAGCCGAATAACCGGAGCCAGCCTGCTCCGCGTTGCGAATAATCCATCCGTACCGCCGTGTCTCTCAGAGCGAGCGGGCGTGTCCTGAGCCAGCCGCGACGCCTGTGTTCAGCTCCTCTGGCCAGGCAGGTCCGTCCGGTCCGTCGCCGTGGAAACGACGCCGGGGCGCGGCTCTCCCGCGCGCCTGCCCCGCCGGCCGCCCTGCGTTAAAGGAATCCCGCAGCGGTTTTAAGCGGCCCGTTCTGGGTGTTTGTTTATCGTGTGCGGAACAGCTGAGGTCTGATCTAATTGCGCAAATGAGAACAGAATCGCCGGGACCCGCGTTTGTTTGTCTCGTAATTAATTATATTTCTGAAATTAGAAATTACGGTTTGTCTTGAAGTACTCTCGGCCTGCGCGACACGCGGTAATGGAGGCTGTTTCTCGCTTCAATTAAGCTTGTTCTCATCCGTGAATTCATGTACATTTTTTTTTCTTTTATTGTCTTTTTTCTTTTTTGTATTTTTGTTTATGTGTAACAAAGTGGCAGCGCATTGGAATCCTCACAGCTCTTCCCTCCAAGTATAAATGTCACACTATAAATATGTCTAACGATCACAAGTGTATAAATCACAATGAAATATGTTCTCACTTCACATCGGACAGTGAATCAGCTTGCTTGCCTGCCTTTTGTCAGAATATAATTTCCTTTAAGACGAAGCAGACCAATAATCTGAAATTCTGCAGCACGGGCGTCAACAACCCGGGGGAGAGAAAGTGTCAGGCTCAGCCCCTCCAGCCCAGAGTAACCCCGGCTCCTATCTCACACACGTATGATTGGAGTTGATTAGGTGTGAAATTCCCAGACTGCCGGGGGGAATTAGACTGTCATTCCGAACCCGAGCTCGGATCTCGCCACCCCCGGCTGGGCAGGGCGCTCCGAGGTCATCCCCGCGTTCCCGGAGCGGTGCCTGTCAGGAAAAATCACGGCTTTTCTGAAGAGCTCTTTAACCAGCTGTCTGAACCTTCACCGGGATCCAGCACCTGCCAGAGGTTTCATAACTCATCCCAAATCTGGGGTTGGAATAGTATTTGTTTTTGGATTAAGATACTTTTCTGCGTTCGACTGCCCTGCCGCTAGTTCTGACTCATCCCGCAGGTCAAACGTCTCTTTTACTGTGCTCGGAAATCAGGGTGGACTTCTTGACATTAGATGACCTAAAACAGATAAAAAGTTGTGTTTGACAGAGGTAATCTTGGTAGTTGTGTTAGATTTAGAGATAATGACCCTTTGAGTATGGGGTGAGATTAGTCGACTGTACTAAAGATAATTTTTTTATATCAGGAAGGGAAATGTTCTCTGATCTTCTTTTCGTCTTGGCGTCGCTGCTACAGCTACCTGTAGTGAGCGTATATTTTAGTTTTTACCTTTCAGACTAATAGCGGGGACTATTTATACTGCAGCACTCATTCACTGATCTCGGAGGGACTGTTACTTAGGGGGGTAGTTTGCCTCGTCTACTCCAATGCGTCCCACTTAGGTTGCTAGGGTGATGTACTGCAGGGACAAGACAAGGACTTTGTTTGCTAAAGGTCTTGTGTGGGATTCACGATGACTGAAAATCTGACTAAAACACACGCGCGCACCCACGCACGCACCCAGGCAAAACCCACACGTGCACACACACACACACACACATGCACATGCAAACACATATACACACACACACACACACACACTCATACACCTATACCACCAATATGCGCGTAAATATGGAAAAAAATGCATGTATGTCATTGCGAAAAAATCAAAATGGCCTTATACATTGCCATAATAATTACATATAAGGTGAGCCGACCTTAAAGAAGCCGGGCAGAACATTTGACAGGCTTCTCGTGTGTTAAAGGGCCAGGAAGTCAGCGAGAGGAGGGTTACATTGTCACATCACCACTGCTGCTTCTGCCAAACTCAACCAAATTACTCTGGACTTGTCCCCGTGTCGGCCTCGGACCAACCCGAAGGCCGGCCTCACTTCAAATGCCACCAGAAGCACCTTCCAGCCCCGGAGGGGTAGCCGAGGGCGGCCAGAGTCTCCCCGGTCCCAATTAGGGCCCGCGTGTCATCCCCCTGTCCCGGTCCCCGTCTGCGCACCGGCTCCGGCAGGGGACCGGTGGCGAAGCCGGCTCTCCGGGAGCGTAGCGATGTTTGAGCTGAGCGGAGATGTAGCGGGGGGCAGGGGGGTTCGAGTTTGACCCCTTCCTTTCCCTCCCAAAAAAAAACAAAAAAGTTTTTGGCTGTGCTCCTGGGGCCAAGCTGCCCTTCACCCTCCCTCTGCGCGGGTTCATTAAAGATCGCGGCGGGGGAGGGGGGATGGACAGCCACCCCCTCCTCCCGGTGACCCGGGGGTGAACCGTTCTCCACCAGAAGTCAAAATGGCCGAAGGGGAAAGAGGAACAGATGGGACGGGGGTGGGGGGGAGGGTTTGAGAGTGCCACCTGTTTAGGGGCTCGGGACCTGGCAGAGGACCTGGCCAAAACATCTGGTCACCGTCAGCTGGGCCGCGTCTGTCCGTCCGAAGTTCCGCGTCTCCGCTGTGTGCTGAGGGCACCTGCCTGACCTCTGACCCTGAGGATGACAGAGTGTGACAGCCCAACCTGTCCGGGGTTTTTTTTGTTCTTCAGTCACTTGCGCCGAGGCTAATGCTGCTATCATTAGCGTGTTGTTAGCGCCGACACGCTAACCGATCCTGGATTCATTCTTCTGTCACTCACGCCTTGGCGACTGCTGCTGTCTTTTGTTCCGGGTCTCGCAGTCACGCGAGCCGTGCTAGCGGCTAGTGATCGAAGCGCTGTAATTCTCCAAAGTGGAAAAGTACGGTCCCAAGGAGAGCGCGGAATTAAGTGTAGACTCGATTGACAACTTAACTACCCTAATGAGCGTTAAACTGTGTTAGACAAACAAGAACTGTAGACTCGGGAAACGGAAAATACAGCTAGACTTTAATCAGGTGTTCAGCCCCGCTAAATGAGCTGGCGAGGTTTGTGGGGTGGAGGAGCCAAGGTGTTGTCTGAAGAGGTGGGTCTTCAGTCACCATTGGAAGATCACCAATGTTTCTGCTGCTCTGACTACAGTGAGAAGCTCATTTTACCACCAAGGGTCCACAACAGACAGTGGATATGGTCAACATCCTTCTTATTTTCTTATTTTTACGAAGCAGTTTTGTGATAAGTCACTTTCATTGTGCGCTTTGCGACTGTACATTCTCAGACTCTGAGCTTAGACTGCTTGGATTTGGCACCACTGCCATCGGGGGCCTTCTCCATTTGATTTAACAACGGCCTTTGTTGTGTTAGAATTCACTTGCTTTCTCCCGGCAGCCGTCACTCACGGCGAGGAAGAATTACTGGACGAATCGCTGGTCTTGTTGAATGTGCGCTTGCATTATTCTGCACCTTTAAAGCCGGGTAACCGGTCCGCTCCTCGTGAGGTTTGAGTGCTGGGATTGTCACCATTCATCTGCCTCTGTGTGTGGAAATGCACACAGTCGCGGGTGACTTCATTAAGCTGGAATCCCTTTCAGAGTGCGCCGATGACGCGCCGGACTGTTTGAAGCGGGGCCCCCCTGCCGCCTCCCCCGGGAGATGGGGCGGGGGTGCCATTTTGTGAGAGCTTCGCATTCGCACAGAAAGCAGGGGGGTGGACGGCATCTCGTTAAGTCGGTAGGTTGCAGTCTGTTTCATCCCAGCTTTTGAGTCATCCTACCTCGGGCGCCGTTGCTGCGTTCCCTCATCACGGGTGGTTGACCTCGTGTGTGGGCGGCTCCGTTAAAACTCTCGGCTCGCACGGTGGAGTGCGCGGCTGTTTGTGTGCGCGGCTGTTTGTGTGCGCGGCTGTTTGTGTGCGCGGCTGTTTGTGTGCGCAGCTGTTTGTGTGTGCAGATTGGCTGTGCTATTTCTTCTTCTGCTGTCGGGAATCACTGCTTGTACAGTGTTTTTTTTTCATGCTGATTTTGGATTGACCAGTTTTGCCGCATGAGTCAAATCACAGGCACCTGCAGTCACAAGGGGCTACTGAAGTCTGAGTGCAAATTCTCCTTCAATGCACACTTCGAATCTAGTGCTCATTTTCCATGCCAGCACCAATCAGAGGAGAGGGGGGGTGGGAGAGCACCAATCAGACGAGAGGGGGAGAGAGCCTGCACCAATCAGAGGGAATGGGAGATAGGGCACCAATCAGAGGAGAGGGGGGAGAGAGAGCACCAATCAGACAAGAGGGAGAGAGAGGAAAGAGAGCCTGCACCAATCAGAGGGAATGGGAGATAGGGCACCAATCAGAGGAGAGGGTAGAGAGAGGAAAGAGAGCATGCACCAATCAGCGGAGAGGGGGGAGAGAGCTTGCACCAATCGGATGAGGGGGGAAAGAGCGTGCACCAATCAGAGATGAGATGGGGTGAAAGAGCACCAATTAGAGGAGAGGGGGGTGAGATAGTGAGAGGTATCTCACATGCACATTGCCTGGAGGTTAAAACGGCTAATTTGTCTCTTCTGTATCCTTGCAGTAAATGTTCTCTGCCACAGTTCGGACCTGTGACCCTCGTGGCAGCCTCAGTTAGCTTTGCCTTTTGCCTCTCTGTCAAAAGTGACGAGCATCTCCAGCACATGTGAGAGTCTGAGAGCGTCAGTCAGTGTCAGGAGTTCAGCTCAATGTCATATTAGAGGGAGAAACCCAGCCAGCTGTCAGCAGAGCAGGGGAAAGGCTGCACTTGGCAGGCGGTCTGTAGCTGCTCATTTCCCTGTGTAGAGACGGCCTTGGCAGGCGGTCTGTAGCTGCTCATTTCCCTGTGTAGAGACGGCCTTGGCAGGCGGTCTGTAGCTGCTCATTTCCCTGTGTAGAGACGGCCCCTTCTGGTGTGTCTGCCACGCAGTGATAGTCACAGACACGTGTCCTCTGATTGGACCGGGCTTTGCACCCTTCTCCTGTGATTGGGCCAGGTTTTGCAACGGTTTCCTCTGATTGGATTGGGTTTTGCACCGATGTCCTGTGATTGGACTGGGTTTGCCACTCATGTCCTGTGATTGGAGGGAGTCAGGTGTCAGGAGACTGGCATATTGTGTTTCAC
This sequence comes from Conger conger, assembly GCF_963514075.1. Taxonomy (NCBI): domain Eukaryota; kingdom Metazoa; phylum Chordata; class Actinopteri; order Anguilliformes; family Congridae; genus Conger; species Conger conger. The sequence continues at coordinate 56,498,894 of NC_083766.1, forward strand.
ATTTGCATGTGGCCGGATACACGCTCTCGTCCTGAAGTGGCCACGGCCCCATTGAGCTCTCTCGCATTAAACGCTAATCAGGGAACAGGGAAAGGTGAGACTCGTCACCGGCGTCCTCCCGTTTGAAGTATAAATTGAACGGCGCCTGTGAAATTGGCTCTCCTGTTGACCGCGGGTTGCCTCTGTCGTCAGAAATGTGAAGCATCATTACGTATGCATGCGCGGGTCGGCCCTGGGATTTCAGATGAGGTCATGGAATTATGTGGATTTAAAATGGCCGCCAGTCTACGCCCTCGAGACCCCGCGGAGGTGCTGACAGAGTGCACCCAACCTACATCTAAATCTGTGTTCTCTTTACACACCCACTGTGTGCCAGCCTGTAATGGAGATATATTACTGTAGAGTGTCAAACTCTGAGAACAGCAGTACCAGATCAGTGGTGCTTCATTTAGAGAGAGACAGAGAGGGAGAGGGAGAGGGAGAGAGAGAGGCGGAGAGAGGTATAGGGAGAGAATGAGAGGGGAGAAAGAGAGAGAGAGGGGAGAGGGGGAGAGGGAGAGAGAGAAAGTGAGAGAGAGAGAGAGAGAGAGGGAGGGAGGGAGGGAGGGAGAGGGGGGGAGATAGAGATAGAGGGAAATAGAAACTTCATTGCAGAGATAATTAACAGAATATCTTTGTATTTGATTGTACGCGTGCTTCTACCTGTGTATGTGTGTGTGTGTGTGTGTGTGTGTGTGTGTGTGTGTGTGTGTGTGTATGTGTGTGAGTGTGAGCACGTCCTCACCGGTCCGCCAGTGTGGAAAATTCTAGAAGGCAGCGGGAAAGCGAGCGCTTCGCACACAAACGGAGAAGGAACAGCAGCCCTCAGCACAAAGCCCCTTCCCTCAGGACGCATTTCGGTTGTTTCAGCGAGGCCCGGCGGGCCAGAGGGACGCCTCCCAGACGACACTTCGCAGCTCAATTAATTGCGGCGCGGAACACGCCGGTCCTAATATAACCCTCCGACTGCTCCGCGGCCTCTCGAGCCTTCTCCTGCGACGAGACAAACAGGTCCTCCGCACGTTCCATCCAGCAATAACCTCTCTACTGAGGGGGACATCAGACGGGGCCTGCTCCGTTATAAAAGCGACGGAAACAAAACAAACAAATAAAGAAGCCTTTCCTTGTTCTAATAACAGAGTAATGGATGTTGCTCAACGACTGCGGGTGCGTTTGTGTTTTGTGTTTGACGGATTACAGACCCACGTTCTCCGCTCTCCTGACTGAGGTCTGGCGGTGATGCTAAGAGTTCCAAATTGTTACAGATGAATGTCTGAAAACAGATACAGGACTAAACTGAATGTCCTGTCTGAGACATGTAGGGCTGGAGATAGCTCTCCTGTGGTACTCTGTGTAGCTTATAGAATGACAAATATTACAGTCTCTGTGTATCAGAGGAGCTGCAGTCTTCCACCCAAATCAAAAAGGAAAAACAGTGAATAAGTGAATAAAAAACTAAATAAAGATCATGTACACAAATAAAATATCTCTTTACTTCTTGAGATAAATTCTTTGACCAGCCAACTGGTGTTTTAACAGCACAAATGTTCTTGCTGAAAGAATCAGTATTGATCAATTATTGATAATGATGATATTGATAGTGCATCAGTCAGTCTGTCACAAGCCAGGTCCACGAGGTGCTTTGCATCGGATGAGTTCATTCACCCGAGTTGTATGAACAACAGTACTACACATCAAAAGCGAATGTAACCATAACATTGTTTTTTTACAAGCCATACTGGAAAAGGATACTGGGATTTTTATTTAAGAGGGCACAGATCAAAAGGCAAAGAAGATGAGGTTGCCAGATCTTGAGGGGACGTGGTGATGAAAACATTCGCCGTTACCACGGTACCCAGGCTCACTCACGCTGCCATAGTTAGCATACTTCAGATGATTGCGCGGGATTTGCTGTGTTTACCTGGTCAAGACGGGTATGAAATTATCATGTGAAGTGCCGCAAGAGACTTGAAGCGCGAGAAAGCGCTGTTCGTGGTGTTCCGTTTTTGTTTTTTTTGAGCTAGCTGCATCTCCTCACATCTCAAAAGATAACAGGCTGGCCGTTCTTCAGCTCTGGCATCTGAGTTATTAAACCCGCTTTCTTTCGGAGGTGAAAGAGGAAGTGGAGGCGACAGTCTTTGCTTAAAGACGGTTAGCCAGGCGTGCTAATGGTAAGCAAACAAAAGGCTAATGGAGCCAGTCGCAAATTGCACTGAGGTTGAGCTTAGTTTGAGCCGTAATGGTGCCCTCATTGTAGTGCTTCATTATAACTCACTGCTTTGGAATGGGGAAGCAGGGTTTGACCGATGCACCTGGAGGATAGGTGAGCTGGCTGACTCTGACCCACAGGGAGCGCCAAGTGGTCCCATTACCCAGGGCGGATGGTGGAAATTTCACAAGCAGCGCATTTTGGAGCACATGCCTTTCCACAAGGCTGTTGCTCTCGTGAATAACCTCAGAAATGTTGGTTTCTACACAGTACGCCTACTGTCTGGTGTAAATGAGATGAATTTTATGAATTCCTCCAAGGGAATTGTGTCGTGTCTGGGACCTGCCCCTGCCCCCCCATGCCACCTCTATCTGCCCCCGCGGAGGACCCTTCAGCCCCCCCGTCCAGCGGATGTCTGGCGGGGAAGGGCAGGCGTCTCGCTGGCGGGAAGCAGGGGGGGACGTTTCGGGAGCGGGCCGTTACTCAGACAGATAAAGGTCGACGGAGCAGAGGGAATTATGCCTGACACGCTCGCGCTGCCTACAATTGGCTCTTTATGGGAACATAATGAGCGACCGCTTCCGCGCGGCGGCCATTACGGCTCGACTCCTGATGGCGCGTGGCGACGGCCTCTCGCCCTTGGAGAAGATGGGGTCGTGCAGGGGGGGTTCAGGAGGGTGACGACGCCCCAAGCGCGGGTGGATGGGGAAGAGCCTTTTTAACGAGAGAGGCAGGCCTTTGCAGAATTATACATACAAGTTTATTTTCAAATCCTGAATGCAAGACTTAAAGGTACAACAGGTAATTTCGGTCATCTAACGGTCAAGAGAGGAATTGCAGCAACAGGCACCAGAACACTGTTTATCCCTCCCCCTTGTCTGTGAACGTGCTGACATTGAAACACCATTGGCTGTGACAATTAAAACCAATTTTCAACCAATGAGCTTGAATTATTGTTCAGCTATACAATGTTTTGTTACAACAACTGTCCATCAACTGTATATTTTGAAACCCGAATTTAAGGGCTATAAACACAGGCAGAGGCAGAGTCAACATGTCAGTGAGCCTTTTTCAATGATAGGAAGGGATTTTACAATGGTATTGTAACAATGTTTTAACACAAAAATCTTACGTATTGTACCTTTCTTAGACTGCACAGTATGTGTGAATTTAGTGTCTGTAATCCACAGCCGTTGTTCATTAAGTAACATGCTACTTACTATTTAACCAATCAGCAGTTGTTCCCTTTAGTGGGCCTCCAATCAGAAATGAACTTGTAGTGAGTATCCAGGCAGAACGGATGTACCATGTCGGATCACTAGCTCTGTTGTTTGGGCATTATTTACATCAGAAGGAAATGTCATTATTTTGTTATTCATATAAAAAAAAGCTAGGTGTGCATTTCTATCTTGTGGCTGATTTAGCACTTTAAATGCAAGAAAAAAAGGCGACTGCGCAGTTTAAGTTTAATTAGGCTTCTCCTGGGAGGAGACGGAGTCCAGAGGGTGGAGGACTCTCAGCCCGTATTCACACAAACGCATCCGGGTGACCCGGGGTTCGATTCCCCGCCATGTGGGGAATTTCTGCGCTGTGATTTAATCTCTGTCAGTCACCCCCCCTCCACGTTCCCCTCTGAAAAAAAACCCCTGTTCTTTTCACACACGTTTCTTTTGTGCTCTCTGAGAGGGCTGAAACCTGCTCTCCCTGAACAGTCTCTGAAAAGCCGGTCCGCAGGTTTCCCTGAGAAGTGTTTGGCTCGTTCCCGTGGCCTTACTTCACACTCGTCTAAAGAGACGGAATCCACTCTTTTCTTCCGGTCTCCAGTCCCCCCCTTTTTCTTTCTCGCGCTCCCGTGGGTCTTGCCACAGTGCGTTTCCATGCCGATTGTGTTCAATTTTAAATGCTCTTTTCAAAATATTCTGCTGCCGTGGTTATTCTTTTTTTTTTTCCGGTTGACTGTAAGTGCTGTTCCGGAAAGTTCTTGTTTTATAGTTGCATGCGCTCTCGAAAATAAAGTGACAGCGGAGGTACATTTTTTGTTCTTCAAGGATCACATTTCCCAATGTTCCCTGAAAGTACAGTAATGCTCTCAAATGAGTACAGTTTCCAAGCAAAAAAGGTACAAATACATTAAATATTGCCAGCTAGGAGTACAACTTTATGTACACACTGTATAGGGTGCTGCCTCAGTGACAAGCATTTGTACCTTTTTAGCCACTTTACCTCCTCTACTTCTGAGAGTGTGTGAAGGGTTTTGTTTGACTAAAATTAGTTGAGAACTTTTTTGGCAATTACATTACATTATTACATTATTGGCATTTGGCAGACGCTCTTATCCAGAGCGACGTACAGTTGACTAGACTCAGCAGGAGACAGTCCTCCCCTGGAGCAATGCAGGGTTAAGGGCCTTGCTCAAGGGCCCAACGGCTGTGCAGATCTTATTGTGGCTACACCGGGATTAGAACCACCGACCTTGTGGGTCCCAGTCATTTACCTTAACCACTACGCTACAGGCCGCCCTATGTACATGCCGATCAATTAAGCGACTGAAACAGCATAGCAGGTTTATGAACCATTGGCGAGGGCGCTTTCGCAGTTTAAGAAACCAAGCCTCAGTGTGACACAGCAAAGCCCGTGGAACAATCCGGCAAATCCAGGCTCTAGTGCAAAAAGACCAAGATTAATTATGCATACCCCTTTCCCAGAGTAGCACCAGCTCATTCCTCTGTCCTTTTATCTTCCGTCTTTAACACGCCCTCCTAACCCTCCCACGAGAGGACCCAATCAGCACTGTAACGACCTGGGCTTCCCGCCTCACCTGGATCCCCGCGTCTCCCGCGAGCGCGACCGCGTTGGGCCGCTCAGAACCCGCAGACGTGGGGCGGCGGACGCCGTTCCGGCCTGAGCGTTCGGCCGTTGTTTTACCCGTTTGGGGCGGCCTGTAGCGTAGTGGTTAAGGTAAATGACTGGGAAACACAAGGTCGGTGGTTCTAATCCCGGTGTAGCCACAATAAGATCCGCACAGCCGTTGGGCCCTTGAGCAAGGCCCTTAACCCTGCATTGCTCCAGGGGAGGATTGTCTCCTGCTTAGTGTAATCAACTGTACGTCGCTCTGGATAAGAGCGTCTGCCAAATGCCAATAATGTAGTAATGTAATGTTTGAAGACGCGGCTCGTGCCTGTTTTTCCGTGCCGTTTGGCTTAGGCGAGCGACCCGCGCTCGATATCAGAATTCGCTGCCGTGTGGAAATCCACGCTGTTCGCTCCCCGCTTGCCTTAAACGGGAAGAGCGATCTCGTTAAACCCAGGCTGAAGATCGTCTACACGGTGATTTGTACCTGTGAAGATCGCAGCGTTTCCTGGAAAACATCAGTGTCGGGTGACATATTTTCCACAAAGGGCTAAGTCGTGCTTGACGGTGCTTACAAGTGTGAACTAATTCTGTTATTTGTTTTCCTATATGAAGTCAGGAGGTATACTGACGCTATGGAGATGCAGATATAAATATGTTTATGCTTATTAATGAGATAATTTAAGGCTAATATACATACTGTATATATTTGCATATTTATTATAGTGGCATATCAAACCCAGTGTGCTGGAGTACAGAGCCAACACAATGAAAATAGTATCACTGTCCCAATACATTGCATTTAACCTCATATATATTTACTCATTATTGATTGAATGGCCAACGGTTTGTCTGTGGCGTAATTTCTTTGCGAGGTCACCTGTTGAACAGCCCTGCAGTAGGGTAGGGTACAGATCGAGTTGTTCCAAAAGAAAAGGGCCATTGTGAAAAGACCAGTGTGTGAACGAGCACTTGACCTTCCTCTCCACCCCACTGGAACGGGGGATGGATGGTAAACGAGAGGGACACTTGCGCCCTGGAGCCTGGGGTTCAGACCAAGCGAGAGGCCCGTGAATGAGGCCTACCTGAGCCTTTTTACCGTCGACGCAACACGATCGGCACCATCCTCGCAGTGGCAGCCTCTTCACTTAGCGGGATAACACATTAGAGGTGAGTCACCTAAACTCTGAGGAGAGGGTTTGCGATCGAATTAATGGGCCGCAATTCCTTCTGGCAACTTCTGACCTTGTGGACTCAACGAGGAGCTGGCCATTCAGAAGGACTCCACCACTACAAATGGCAAAAATGTGGTGTAACCAATCAGGATCCAGAACACCAGTCCAGTAAACAGTAACGTCCCTTTCCAGAAGCTGCAGACTAGCATTTGACACAAAACAGTTTTTTGTATTTTTTATTTCCCCTGACCGTGGATGCTGGTTGGCTGAGATGGCATTCTACAGGGAAGTGAAATACCATCGCCGTTAATAAAACCGCCTGTGTGTAAACAGTCCGTGCCCAAACCGTTACTTCGAAACAATATTAAAAAACAAATAATACTGTGTCATCAACTGATTCTGTATGTCGTAACCGTTTTGTAAAAGAAATGTATAATGAATACATTCACCGCTACAGTTGGTCGCCGGGACTCCATTTTGTATCGTCCCTAACAACAGCCCTGTAGCCAGGACTGTATTCATGGCACAGCACTGACTCTCCTGCCGTACTGCTTGAATCAGACCCTATTAGCGATGTAAGGGTCTGTTTGCTTGTATATCAGGGTAATTTGATGTAGTTTGTCAGATGCATCCTTCTCTAACTTGTAATGATTAATGGCAGTCTTCTTTAGGAAGGGCTATTCTCTTGCCAAGATTAGTATGTTTACACTTTTCGCTCTTGATATCGAAGCATTTTCATCAATTTCACTCTTTGAATTTCCATTTAAATGTATGTATTATGTTGTTTTTTTCCCCCCTTCGGATAGCGTTGGAGTGTATTTCCAGGGAATGCTATTCCACCGTGCATCATAATGAGCTTGTATGAATAGCCGGTTAAGAAAATGTAATGATATCTCAGAAATGAATGGTTGCGTGGGACATTTAAAATAATTGAGTGATCTCGTATAAACCGTGAGATTGTGTATTCCTAAGAACATTCTGCCTTTACACACCCCATCAAACCCAAAGCTTCTCTATGATTAATTCCCCTGATTTGTAGAAAGAGGCAAACTGAGGATGATTCTGTTATTTTCAATGTATGCTTACAGCTCTGGGGCCATTGAAAAAAGGTTTGCTGTTAAAATGTAATCAGTGATATAAATTCAGAGTAAAGAATTTGTTCTGAATGGTCCCAGTTGTATAGGGAGTAGCCAATGCCGTTTTTACTGCCTTTAGTCAATGAGGTACAGTAATATTCATCCTAAAATTATGATTTTGCATAAAAATCTGGTTTTGCATTAAATAAAGATGTGAAATATATAAGCCAATTACAATTAATGTTGAAGGTAGAAGATGATTATTATACCCTAATGATGACTATAAAGAAAGAAAGGAGCAAATCTATAGAAAATGTTAGTGGAGTTGTCTCCACAAGGGTGGTTGTTATGGGTTTGGGGAGGGAGGAGGAGAAGGACAGTGGAGGAACAAAATTGGGAACAAATGGGGAACAAATATGTACTTATTTTCATTTTTTGTGTGTTGCTGTGTTTGGGTGGTGAGTAGGAGGATTCATGTGCAAACATATGTAATTACTGAATTAATAAAGTTGACCTCGCGGGATAAAAAATAATAATAAAATGGTGGAAAATGATGAAAGCAAATGTGCTATGCTAATCACAGGCGTGTAATCACTGTTTTCCTTCACGCCGGTTCATTTCCCGGCGCTGCGTCGATTGCGTTCCATAACGGCGGCATTACAGACTAAGTGTTCATTTACACAGGATTAGTGACGTGTTGAAAAGGTCTCTGCCGATCGGCTGCAGACATTTGGAAGGGGTCAGCCTTCGGTCAGTTAATGGACTGTACCAAAGTAAATGAACAGGAAGGGATAGGGCATTTAGCGATGGCAGACGGTCCTCATATCTGTTGTGTGTGTATAGCAGGGCGATTCAAAGACCTTTTGACTGGCAAGTGGAAAAAGCAGGCACAGCAACTAGATGACACTCAGTTATTTCACAGAATATATTTTACCAAAATTAATGAATGATAATGAATGTCAGCCACACTAATAATACAAATAACACTGTATTTATATTTTATCAAATCAAAAGGGCACAGATCCCCAAGAGGGCAACACCCCCCACCCCACACACGCACACACACACACACACACACACACACACGCACACCCACCCACCCACCCACGCACACACACACACCCACACACACCCACCCACCCACACACCCACACACACACACACACACACACACACACCCACACCCACACCTGCACACAACCCCCACATTGCTGATGCGTAGCTGCTGCTACTTGTGAAGTCAGTATATTAGCGCGTCGCGGAGGCGAGCTAATTCCCATGCACCGCGGCAGGAAGCCGGCGTTGCTGGTTGCGCGGCTGTGCGCTGCCAGATTGTGTTCACGGCCTGAGCTGTAGCAGTTAAGACAGCCTGCCGTATTCTAATGTCGCAATGTGTTGGATTAACACGCCGAGTGTTTTACAGATGTGGTGTGTGTGTGTGTGTGTGTGTGTGTGTGTGTGTGTGTGTGTGTGTGTGTGTGGAAAACAGAGCAGGAAGTCACACTGCAGCTCATTACAATCAACAGTGTCTCTACGCTGCGGTGTAGCGAGTTACAATGCTGTGTTTATTAGAGGAAGGTGAGCTGGCCGCTTTGATTGTACCGTCCCATGACATTGCGGGCAGCCTGTAGCCCTGTAACTAAGGTACATGACTGGGACCCGGAAGGTTGGTGGTTCAAGCCCTAGTGTAGCCACAATAAGATCCGCACAGCTTTTGGGCCCTTGAGCAAGGCCCTTAACCCCACGTACGTTGATAAGCCAGGGATTGTCCCCTGCTTAGTTTAATTATCCTTAGCTGTCATCCATACCCCCCTTCTGTGTGGGCCTCTGGGTACTACTTGTTGATAAGTACTGAGTACAGACTAGTCAGTGTTGAGACCCTGCTAGATATAAACAGCTGTTCAAATGGAAATATAAACCATTTTGTGAAATAAAAGCACTGAACAAAAGCCATTATACATATTGGACTCCATGTTGTTCTGCTGTTTTGTATCGCTCAAATGTTTCTCCCTTTCGCTCAACAGCCATTATGGGACAAATCAGACATTTTGTATTCCCTATAAGATTTTCTATTACTGTACTTGGACAGACACTTATGCTGAAATAATATTATGACTACAGTTAGTAGAAACAGTATTAGAGATCTTTAAATCATTTGGACCGGTGGATTACAATACTTTAGAAATCAGTAAATGTGTGGCACTGGTTCTGCTGAAATTGGCATGGAGGGCATTCTAGGTTATTGGCTGTCCCTAGGCTGTACATTGGATCTGTGGGAAAAAATATAAATGTAGTCATCTAGGAGCACAATGGATGGGTAACTGATCCCTTGGAGCAGGCTGTATCTGGTGTGGGTGCAGGTTTTTGACGTGGCCCAGCACTACGACACCTGATTCTACTTATTAAGGTCTTGATTGAAGACCACGATTAGTTAATTTGTTGAATCAGGTATCTTGGTGCTGGGCTGAAACAGGAACTACACTGGCCCTTTCTCGATACGCCTGGGGACCCCTGCCTTGGTGGAAAGACCCCCAGACCACCCAACTCCCGCACCCCTCACGCCCAGCTCCCTGTGCACCCAGGAGGCTGGTGTGTAGATGGCCACCATGGCCTCCTATCAGATCAGGGCCCTGAATGTGGCCAATGGCCCCACAGGGAAGGTAATCCACCCACAGTTGTGTCTAGCTTCACCCAGGGATGGGAGAGTTCCGGTGGGGCTTTGTTGACCGCGTTTCACCGTAGCACTGACCCCCTGCTGGTCATTTCGGCACCTGCAAGTTTCGCCTGTTGAGTCGCTCTCGGAATGTTCCGGCGAATCGATCAGGGTGTTGTGGTGATGGGCTCCGATGTATGTATGTTTGGGAATTCCAAATCGGGCAGTAAAACGGGGAAAAGAAACAACCGCTTGTCTTGGGTAGCGGGTATTGTAGCACACGAAGGAAACGTGAGAGAACCCGATTTGTTTTTGTGCGTGAAAACGAGGTCCAGCGACCCCAGCCAATCAGTGGCGGTGAATCCCAAACACCTGTTTGTCATTAGCGCTGCATTTGCATTTTCCCAAAAGGCGCTTTGGTCGGCAGCCAGGTAGGCACTCTGCTCGCCCACCCACACGCTTCCAGCAACAGAGTCGCCAAAGACGCGAGGGCGCCACCGCACAGCCGGGGAAACGGCACTTCACTGTGACCGCCCTCCACTTCTCTCTCTCCCTGTCTCTCTCTCTCTCTCTCCCTCCATATCTCTCTCTCCCCATCCAGCTCTCTCTCCCTGTCTCTCACTCGCTTTCTCTCTCTCTCTGTCTCATTCTCTCTCCCTCCATATCTCTCCCTGTCTCTCACTCTCTATATCTATCTCTCCCTCTCTCTCCATCTCTCCCTTTCCCCCTCTCTCTCTCACTCTCTCCCCCTCCATATCTCTCCCTCTTTCTCTCCATCTCTCTCCCTTTCCCCTCTTTCTCTCACTCTCTCTCCCTGTCTCTCACTCTCTCCCCCTCCATATCTCTCCCTCTTTCTCTCCATCTCTCTCCCTTTCCCCCTCTCTCTCTCACTCTCTCGCTGTCTCTCACTCTCTCCCTCTCCATCTCTCTCCCTTTCCCCCTCTCTCTCTTTCTCTCTCTCACTCTCTTTCCCTCCATATCTCTCTCCCCCTTCCCTTTCTCTCCCTCTCTCTCACTATCTCTCCCTCCATCCCTCTCCCCTTCCCCCTCTCTCTCCCTCTCTCTTTCTCTTTCTCAGGCTGTCTCCCTCATCACTCTTTCTCTCCCTCCATATCTCTCTCCCCTTCCCCCCCTTTCTACCTCTTTCTTTCTCTCACTGTCTCCTTCTTTCTCCTCTCCCTTTCTCTCTCCCTCTCTCTCCCTCCATATCTCTCCCTTTCCCCTCTCTCTCCCTCTCTCTGTCTCTCTCTCTCACTCTGTCTCCCTCCCCATCTCTCTTTCTCTCTCTCCCGCCCTTTCTCTCCCTCACTCTCCCTCTCTCTCTCTCCTTCCCTCCATCCCTCCCCTTCATGCTGAACGTCGCTCCAGGATCTGTCACCCAATCAGGCTTAATTGTCGCACGCTCTCGTAACTTCCCAACCCTAAAAAAAAATAAGTCGCACGTTGCATTTCTGACGCCGTTCGCTCCCTAGATTTGACGATGGGGATTCATCCCCCCCCGGTCCGGTAAACGACAATTTTCTTGCGACAATTTCCGCCTCTGAATGGCTGAAATTTTATGAAAAACCCGGCTAACGATACCATCTCCCCCTGCCGCATCAACTCTGCATTCACCCACATATTCAGCTAAAACACAGTATGTCTGTTGCCTTGGTGATTATCCACTATCCACATACAGTACTCCAGTCAAATTAACATCTGCTGTGACGAATACACATATATGCGGTGGAATATCGCTGTAACATACAGTGTACATGAATGTGTTGGTAGCGCTTTATTCTACAGCCCTTAATTGCCTAGTGTTTACTGGGTAAATGCCAGGTACTTATGTGTAATTATTAGGTAACCATTTTGATTTCAGATGTAAGCACTATGAAACAGGCTGTAAAACGTATTTTCATAGTGCATGACAAGTCTGTCTCGTGGCACTTAGTGACTTTGTTTCATAGTACTTATTTCTGAAATGAAAGTAGTCAGCCAATAATTGCACAAGTAGCTCTGTATTTACCCAGTAAATATTAGGTCATTAACGGGCTGGAAAATAAAGTGTTCGATTTTCCTCTGGGCCTGGGTTTCCCTGGGTTGGAGTGCTGGGGGCAGTAAGGTCATTTGAGGGGCAGGGGCGCAGCTTGTTCTGTATCTCATAAGACTCAGTTACAGCCAGTTAGCCACCCCTGGAGAAATCTGCAGCCTGTCGTTCTGTTGCCTTTGGAGCCGATCGTTTGTTGAAATTCCTCAACAATTTGTTGCGGGGCCCCGGCAATTATGTTTATTGTTTTGGGGTCAATGGGGGAGTCACCACAAGGCTTGTTATGTCTTTCTCAGCGCTGCATATTTATGAGTGCAAATTAAGGCCGGGTTGGCCGAGCTCTGGGTTCACCTGTTGCGCGCTCAGCCGAGCCTCCGTTTGGACACGGTTGCCGGGGGCGACGGATGACCTTCGACCTCTCATTAGCTTCCTCGGGCCCCGGCTCGCTCCAGGGCTGTCAGGCGTCCCGCGGAGGGCCCGGCTTATCAAAGCAGGGGTCTCTGATAGTGTCTCCGGCCCCGGGGCCCCCGGGTGACCTCGCTGGAGTGGAGGACGCTGGGTAATCCTGAGCGTGTCGTTGCTGTGTGGTCCCTCCGGGAGACGCGATCGATGCACCTGTGGGAGACTGTGCGGCTGAGTGAGTTAGTGTGTGTGTGTGTGTGTGTGTGTGTGTGTGTGTGTGTGTGTGTGCGTGTGTGCGTGTGCGTGTGCGTGTGTGTGACTGAGTGGCTGAGTGAGTTTGTGTGTATGTGTGTGTGTGTGTGTGTGTGTGTGTGTGCACATAGGCACACACACACACACACACAATCTCTCTCCCCCTCTCTTTCTCTCCATCCCTCTCTTTATCATAATGACACATACACATGCAATCTCTCACCCTCACGCGGACACAATCTCTACCTCCCTCGCTTTGTCTCTCTCTCCGTCTCACTCTCTCTCTCTTGCTCTGTCACATACACAGAAATACACACAATCTCTCTCTCCCTCCCTCCCTCTCTCCCTCTCTCTCTCACTCTCTTCCTCACTCTCTCTCTCTCTCTCTCTCTCTCAGTACATCATGCAATCAGTGCTGAGGGACTGTAAAGGGGCGGGGCCCCGTGCCTGCTGCTCTCTTTCTTTAGCCCTTTACTCACGTCCAGCCGGTCTCTCTCCCTCTCTCTCTCTCCCTCTCTCTCTTTCTCTCTCTTTCTCTCTCTTTCTTCAGTCTATGCCTATCCCCCCATCCTTTCTGTCTGTCTCTTTATTCTGGTTATCCCTCCATCCCTCTGTCTTTATTCACCCATCTTCTCTCTCTTCTGCTTGCATACCCCCCCACCCACCCTCTCCCTCTCCCTCTCCCTCTCCCTCTCTCTCCCCCTCTCATTCCCTGTCTTCATTCGCCCATCCCACTCCCTCGTCAGTCTTCCTATCCTCCGTCTCTCTCCCTCTCTCTTCATCCGCCGCTGTGTGTTCTGCACAGCCTGCAAAAACACTGTTGCTTTAGGAGGCCTCTTCATCCTCCTCCTCCTCCTCCTCTTCTTCTCCTGTGCAGCTGCGTGCCATCTGAGCGCGCTCAGTACAGTAAAACGCAGCGGAGAAGAAAAGGTTTGGGACGCAATTAGAGGAAATCCGCAGAGAGGGTAGACCGAGGTACAGGACGAGAAGGTAAAATAAACCAGCCAGGTCTGCGGGGGATTAGGGCTCATTTCGGGGATCCGTGTTCCCGTGTTCCCCATCACGAGTCGCAGCTTCCCAGGAGGGTTGGCGTGGGGTAGGGGAAGGGAGGAGGGGGTGGAACGGCTACCCTCGGAGAGGGCACGGGTCCCGGAGCGTCCGGAATGATGGGCCAATTTGCCACCCGGCTGGCGTGCGTTTTAGCACCGGAACATAAGCGCCCCTAATTGGCCCGCAATGCCAGAGGAGAGATGGCGAGGGGGGCCGGTGGGGGGGCTGGGGGGTGCCGAGTTGTCGTGGAGACCGGTCCCCCGCCGAATTGAGCTCATTTGTATTCCTTCCCATGAGCCCCCTCTGCTCTGCGGGCGGCGTGGTGACGCCTCGGCTGCGTGCAGGTACTCTTCCAGAGGAATGTGGAAGTCTGGGATACGGCGGGCGTGTAAACGGGACTCGCGGTGCGGCTACGTCGCCTTAGCAACCGACCCCGGCGCGCGGCAGGTCAGCGCGTAACGCAAATCAGTCGCGAATGCCGCTGCCCTCCTGCGTCCCAGGTGCGTCAGGTCCCGCTCCGTCTCCCGCCTGGCAAAATGGCCGCCCCGTCTCTCTCTCTCTCTCCACGGTGCACGGGCGCGAAAGGCGCCGTGGAACCCTCCGTGTCGGCACGGTTACGTTTGAGCTGGAACGTGGAGGAACTGCCAGCGAGCCGGTTTGTGTCCGGAACAGGCCGCACGCGTACGACCGCGTCCTCCGAGCCCTCCGAGCGACTCTAAACCACGTTTCGGGGCTTAGCCGTGCAGAATATACAGTTTATCTCCAGCAAAGAGCAGTTGGCTTCACTCCCCACCCTCCACTTCTTTTTCTCCCAACAGCGAGATGTTTTAAACTGGCCAGAGAATCAGGGAATCAGGCTTAGCCGTGGACGCAGCTCCCGGGGGAAGGATAGGAAAGCATCTCGACTCTTTAATTTGACCCTCTCTCCTCCCCCCCCCCCTTTTCTCCCTCCCAGGTACCCAGAGCCAGTTCCCCATCACTCAGAATGTCACCGTGACGCAGGGGGGTACGGCGAACATGACCTGCCGCGTGGAACACAATGACAACACCTCCCTCCAGTGGTCCAACCCGGCACAGCAGACGCTGTTTTTCGGAGACAAGAAAGGTAAGCCCGGCCTCTGTGTATTTAACCTCGTCCCTCGTCTTTCACAAACTGCTGGACTGTTCCTCCGCTGCTGGACTCACTCGCTGCGACTAAGATACCTGGGGCTGAGGTATTTCAGCAGAACAATTAGGAAATGTGGAAATTGGCCACAGGTACATTTCAGATTGATAACAATGTTTTTATTTTATTTTACTTCTATACTTTTGTGTATGTTGGTAAGGTTGTCAGTGCTTGGAGCAGAATGCCAGGCTATGTAATGGAGGCAGAGACCCTTGAGGTGTTACTGAGACAGTGTTTGACAGAGTGCTAGGTATTCTGTAGTCCAGCGGAGTCAGAGGTTTGCGTGAGATCGCTGGCACGTTGTCTAAGGGTTGAGGTTGAGCGCGGCTGTGTGAAATTCCGCTCTGCACTCATCACTTTTTATTGCCCTAGTCGATGTACGAATGCAGTTGTTTGCATACTGTATGCCCATAAATTGTGGACTCGAACATATGTTTGGCCGGTTTCGCGGTAAGGGGCGGATCGCCCCGAAAATATTCCGGGTCGTTAACTGGGTCATTGTTCTCGGAGAGGGCTGGCAGGCACCGCGGCGGACCCTGGGCAGAATAACAAGCCTGGACGTGCAGAATGGGCCTGGCGCTCCCTCTCATCAAACATTCTGATGGTGATTATGTCATTTTGCATCTGTTGCCTTGCCAATCGGATGCCGAGTTGAGCCTTTATGAGTTTTGGCAGTCCGACAGCAGGGGGGGGGTTGGGGGTGGGGGTGAGGCTCAGGCCTGGAGTGCAAGTCAGATACCAGTCTCCCCCCACCCCCCAATTCTCACCCGCCCCACCCACACACCGTCATTCACAGAACCATGGATATGGATATGGATATGGATGTACACCCTTTCCCAGCTCGACTTGACTTGAGTCCCTGGGTTCGAGCTCCCGAGTTAGGCCCTTATTACCCAAATACACTCCGGCACATTGGATTTGAAATGAAACCATGAATATGTGGTTAAAATGCCGACTGTCACATTTAATTTGAGGGTATGTGCAGCTACATGCATCCCTTCTTATACATAGTCCCCCCGTTTTAGGGGACCAAAACTAATAGGACAGTTGGCTTCTCAGCTGTTTCTGATTAGACAGGTGTATTCAATCACTTCCTTAGTGCAGGTGTAGGAAAGCGTTCAGTTTTGAGTCTTGATTCCAGGACATTGGAGTCTGTTATTGGAATTCTTCAGCGTGTTCCACTGTCAACAGTGCTCTGGGCGTCTCTCGACGAAGTCCTCTTTTGATTGGCTGCTTCGTGTGAGGCGGGATTTGAAGCAGGCGGTCGGTGCTGAACGTGCCTCACAGAAACCTTGCGCTCACACGTGTGTGAATCCCCGTAATCCGTGTGTGTTTGTACGGAGCGTGAGCCCCCCCTCAGCCTGAGCTACGGAACGCAGAGGCAGCCGAAAAGAGGGTTTTCACCGCAGGAGAGCGGGGAAGGGGATCGCTGAGGAAGGGGATCGCTGCTGGAAAGGGATTGCTGTTGTCGCTGCGCTTGCTTCCTGGCAGCTCATTCAGGCGGGAGGCCGTCTCCTGACAGGTTCTTCTTCTGTTGTCAATCCCAGGATTCCCTGTTAAGAGCGCCTTCGTGAATTATGCATCACCTTGCCCACCGAGAACCACGGGCGTAAACATGTGTACTCACTCGCACACATGCATGCACACACGCACACACACACACACACACACACACACACACTCACACTCACATACAGATGTGAGGTATGTACTGGGAAAGGATGGTTTGGGGCAGTGCTACTCAACTCCACGTCCTGCGGACATTGCTCCTCCCTTGCACTACACCACCTAATTTCACTAATTATTTTACCTGCTTGGTTCAGATAATAAGCTAATTAGTGAAATCAGGTGGTGTACCGCACGGTGGAAGCAAATGCCACCGGACACTGCGGGCCGCAGGACATGACCTGTGTTTGTGTGTGTGTGTGTGCGTGTGTGCGTGTGTGCATGCGCCTGTGTGTGTGTGTGTGTGTGTGCGTGTGTGTGTGTGTGTTTATTGGGGGTGGGTAAATACAGGCTTGTGGATCTTTCTTATTATTTATTTTATTTTTTACCTGTCCTGGGTGTTTCTAGGAGTTGTAGTTTCTGGGAGTGAGCTGATATAAATGCTAGATAATGCGTTTGGCGATAAACATCTCTTTAATTGTTTTCTTTTTCTTGCAAAATAATGTTGCGCATTAACGCATGGGCATTTGACTGTGTGTATTCCCGCTGCGAGACCTCACAGCGCGGCGCGCGTGGGGGGACGTGTTTCGGCGTAACACACAGCAGCTGCTCGTCACACAAAGGGCCAATGAGGACGCCCCCGCCCCGCGCTTGGTTCGGCGAGCACCTGGCCCCGCGCGCGCCCGTCATTTCCCCAAACTCCGCTAACGGGCGGAAGCCGCGCTCGCAGGTGCGCAGGTGTAAACACCATTCGGCGCACCGCCGTCCTCTTCAAATCAGTCAGCGCAAATCACCGCGGCGACCGTGCCGGTGTGAACCGGAGTGAGCGTTTCTCCGCGCGCCGCGTGAAATAAACGAGCCGTCGAGCGTTATCGAATAACGCTTAACCTGACACTCCCGCTCGCGAGACGGCGAGGATTTGCTCCGAACGCGCTTTTAACTCACTGCCGCGAGAATGTAACGTATATTATCAGGACGCCGCAGCGCTTCCCAGTGTTATTTATTTCTACAGGGTGTAGGGGTTGACTGAGCACACGTGCTCCTTTTGCAGCAAACGCCCTGTTAATGCCCCCCCGCCCCCCCAAGTAGGGAAATCTGCATGTCTCTGCGTTATGGGAGGAAACCCACACAGACACGGGGAGGCTCCATACAGAAAGGCCCTGGCTGGTATTCTAACCCAGGACCTTCTTGCTGTGAGGCGACAGTGCTATCAACCGCACTGCCATGCCTGAATAGGGGGGCAAATACACATATCATTGCTGCTTTCATAAATTGCAATATATATAAATATATATATATACATCTTCATCAGCAGGGGTGACACAGCTGACTACCTCGGGCCTGAAGGCAGGGGTAATGGGGGGGAGCTTAAAAGACCTGGACTAAAAAGTTTGCTTTGGTCTACAATTTTAAGGGCCCCCACTGAGACTGCCGTATGCACAGGGTCCCCGAATTTCATCACCCTTGTCTATCTAAAGTATACTTTTTACAAGAAGTTCGCACATTTGCATAATATATATATTGCATTTCCATAAGGAGCTCGGGCGGTGGGGTTGGGGGAGCGGAGAGCGCAGTCACGCCGCCCGGCCCCAGGCAAACTGTCTCGCTGCGGCCCCTGCAAAATGGAAGTCAATGCAGGAAACGGTAATGGAGGCTCCTGGGAATAACACAAATAGACTCCAGGTGCATTCTGGGAGATGGGGGGGGGGGGCAGGAGCGGAATGTAGATGCGTTTCCGCGGGGGTACGGGACGGGGCCTTCACGATCGCAGGGAAACGGGGGCATTCGCCGTTTTTAGCGCGGGTGTGGGTGGTACGGGGGGGGGGGCAGGGTGATGAGGCGGCACTGCCACACGTCGGACAGTAAGAGGCCCGAAAATATTCATTATTCAGTTACGAGGGTAATTACATTAAGCGCCAACCTGGTGATGTCACTTCCTGCCAGGCGGCACTGTTGCGAGACACTGTGGCTAAGAATCGTCATGGATGCTGCATACGAATAACATGTTCCTGCCATGTTGACTTGAAAAAATGAATGTGAAAGGGACATCCAGAAAGCCATGCAAACACACTCCATGTCCTTGGAGTGTCCCCCCCCCCAACTCTCCCGAATGTCCTAGAAATGTTCTAGCCTTTAGTCGTGTTGTTGGTGGCATAGTGTGTCTGTAAACATTTATGTTTAAGTCGCAACCTGAAAGCCATAGGCTCCGTCCTGGGAGCATTTATCCCACCTTTACAGAATGTTCCAGAAACGTGCTGTTGTATTGTTAGCTGGGTTGTGGTTGGCTCTCGTCGTGCAGGGGGGGGACGGTGTGTCTGGGTGAAGCTGAGGCCGTGTCCTCTGTAGGACAGCAGAGGGGGAATTTAAGCACTATGGGCCCTCCTGTCTGTGACCCCATCTCCAGACCTCCACCTGCACCTGCCCCCCGTCCTCACCTGAACCCCTGGAGATGTGTGAACCTCTCCTCTGGGCCACTGTGTCCCTGGCCCTGCGCGAGGTTAAAAAAAGTGCTTTTAATCATGTCTGACCTGTGAATTCTCAGTCTCTCTATCGCTCCACATCTTTTTCCTCCATTCCCCCTCTCTCATTTCTTATCTCAGCTTCTCTCTCCCTTTTCATCCCGTTACTCTCCCCCTCTCTTTAGCTCTCATCTCTCTCTCCTCCTCCCTCTCTCTCCCTCTCCCTCCCTCCCTCATTCTCTCTCTCACTCTCTCTCACTCCATTGTTTAGTGGTGTATGTATACAGCATCTCCCAGAATCCCCACATTCCCACTATTCCTGGGAATCCCTCTCGTGGAAAATCTCACTCCCCGACATTCCTTCTGTTGGCTGTTTCTCACATACCCACTTCTGCCTGAGTCAGTGTTGACTTTGGATAAAAGGATTTTGTGTTTCTCAGACTAACAAATTAGGCAATTTAGTCAAACCGAATGAGTTGGACGAGGTTAAAATGGATGGCTTGTTTTTTCTCTGCGGGAGCACGCGGTGCATGTGTTTGTGCGCATCGCCCAGCTCCAGATATGTACCGAGTCGCTGGCACTCGGTCAAAAACACAAACTA
Organism: Conger conger; assembly: GCF_963514075.1. Lineage (NCBI taxonomy): Eukaryota > Metazoa > Chordata > Actinopteri > Anguilliformes > Congridae > Conger > Conger conger. The sequence continues at coordinate 56,518,519 of NC_083766.1, forward strand.
GACAGGCCCAAAGCCCAGGTGGTCGCTGGGTAAGTATGACTCCGGTGACCTCTCAGGACCGCGATCGCGGCGTATCGACTTTCCCTGACTTCTCCGGTCCCTGTGGAGGGGAGGTCGCTGTCAGTCAGCTTGTTTGTCCAGTGGACTGTGAAGAGGGGGGGGGGGGGCGGGGGGGGCTCACACTGGGCTCGGGCCGAATGAACAGTAACCCCCCCCCCCCCCCTCCCCCAGGATTTCGGTATCGGAGAATCGCCACAGGCAGACGCCGCAGTCAGAAGGCAGGCTTTTCGGCCGCGCCGTGAGCCCAGCGGCCGGGCCGTGGAGACGCGCGGTGGGCCAGCGCGTGATGAATTCATTATTTTACCCGTGTCCTCTTGGCATGGAGCGTGTTCAGAGCTGGGCCCGCAGCTTGCCAGAACACTTCCTCATCAGTCAGCGTCAGTCAGAACTCCGTGATGTCACAAGCTCTGTGATGTCACAGATTCATTTAGAACTACAAATCCTTTTCTAAAAACCGATGTCACTGATTAATTTAGAACTACAAATCCTTTTCTAAAAACCGATGTCACTGATTAATTTAGAACTACAAATCCTTTTTAATACTGCAGTGTCACAGATTCATTTACAACTGGAAATATTTCATAACACTGTCATGCCGCAGAGTAATTTAGAACAAATGGGGAGAAATGGGGGGCTTTTAATTCCCGGACTAAAGCGGGGTGTGGGTAGGTTTTGTGGTTTCTTGCGCTGGGTCGGGGTGAAATTTCAGACCCGCTCCCACTTCCTCAGGTGACACACTCAGCTACAAACGACCTCCCACGTCTCTGAGCTTCCCCGGCCAAAGTGCCGGAGGGCCTGAAGATCCTGCACGGGGCTGGGGAAGAGGGATGATTCGACGTCAGGGGGGTCGTAAAAGTTTTGTCTCTTTGGCTGAATGCTGGACAGGGCGAATTAAGGCCAGGAAGATTGAGGGAGGGAAGGTGAGGGGGGTGCAGGGGTGGAGAGGGGGACCAATTACACAGGCCCAGGTCGCGAGTGGCCTTATTAGCGGAGCCATCCTTCAGCCTGGGTGAGTCAGCGGAGCTCGCAGACATGCAGAGCAGGGGGTGGGGGGGTGTGTGGGGGGGTGCATCGCCATCCGCCTGGGTGGGGCGGGGGGGAGGGGGGGTGATGTGCAGGACAGAGCTGTCAGAAACACACCCCTGAGCTTCGGCTCAATCCTGAGGAGGTGTCAGCTGTTTCCCTCCACACACTGCAGAGCCACACACACACACACACGCGTTCAGCACACACACACACATGCCCACACACTGCAGAGCCACACACACACACACACGCGCACGCATGCAGCACACACACACACGCACACACGCCCACACACAGCATACACACACACAGATGCATGCGCACACACACGTACAACACACACACACAATGTACATACACAGAAGCATGCACGCACACACATGTATACACACACTCACAAATACACATGCACACACACACACACACACACACACTCATGCGCACAAGCACACACACAAATGAACACACCGTAAAACACGCGTTACAACAGTGGTATGCAGAAGAGCATCCCTGAACATGTCAAACTGTGAAGTGGATAGACTACAGCAGCAGAAGACCAATAAGTCAAAGAAGTAAATGGAATAAATACCTAATAAGGTGGTCAATGAGTGTATCTACATCTCCTTCAATCGTACCTGGCATCTCGCGTGCCCTTAATTGCTGTACCCAGCCAACCAGCCCTCTTTACAAACCGAATCAAAGATTCATACAGACGTCGCATCCGCAAGCTAATGGAAAGCTTTTAGAACGAATATGAGAGAAAATAAATAAGATAGCCCATGAGGACGCCATCGTTGTAAATCCATTTCCCGCCGTAACCAGATCTTTGTGTTCCGGGGGGTCAGCCTGCTCCCGCTATTCCAGAATACCGCCTCTGACCCGACTTATCAGTCCCTACCTGCTCTGTTTTTAACTCCCCCCTCGGTCCCGTCCCTGTATTAAGTGTCTGTCGACGCTTTCGGGCCACAGTGCAATCCCTCTCCTTATCTCTCCAATAACGGCATGATGACCAAGCCCTCCTCTACTCCTGTTAGTTTCTCTCCTTTCATTTTTCCTTTTTTTTCCTCCCTCTTTCTCATCGCAGGGGGAAAATAAATAAAAAGGGCTTTATAAGAGCACAGTCGGAGTTGAATTTCTCCGTGTTCGTGTTCGTCCCCTCTACATTCACGCCGTGCCTTTCGTAGCACGTGCGATCGATTACTCAGCCCAGCCGGGTACTTTGCAGAACAAATTCTGAACATTCTTGGTTAAAAAAATAATGGTAAAAAGTCACGATGTCTGTGCAGGCTGTGTATGCTCACACTTGACCCGTTTCCCGCTGTTTGTAAAGAGCAGCCTCGATGAGCTACACCTGATCCGAGCCCCTGTCTGCCGAGGCCCGTTTTAAGCCCTTGTTCCTCAGAGTGGTGGATTTGCCATCTGCATTGTCCCATGGCCTAACAGGGTGACTGCAGCCTTCGCGTAGCCTAACAAAGTGAAGCATAGCCTAGCCTAACAAAGTGCAGCATAGCCTAGCCTAACATCGTATGGCCTATTATAGCCTGGCCTAACGTAGTCTAGCCTAGCCTTGCATAGTATGGCCTAGCATAGCCTAGCATGACCTAGCGTTGTATGACCCAGCATAACCTAGCATAGCATGGCCTAGCATAGCCTAGCATAGCATGGCCTAGCATAGCCTAGCATAGCAGGTGGAGTAGCTTTTCTATATTCTTTGCTTCTATAACCTTTGAGTTGATTTTCATCCCCCAATAAATAAAAGGGTGGTATTAATAATGCATATACATTTTGTATTATTATTGATCATTAGTCTCATACCACACAGAAGCAGGAAGAGGTTACAGGACAGTACCTGAGAGGTGCTCGACTGCGATTCACGACGCAGAGAAATCAATCAGAGTACCGCTGTCAAGACACAATATCGGCGCGTGGGAATTTAAGCCCTCAGAATTTATTAATCTCCCAGAATTTCCCAGTCAAAGTAAAGGTAAGCGAGTATTTATGTGTACGGCGTATGTTTTTTGTGGAAGTGGATTTACCTCTCAATAAGCCTCGGGGTTGCGATGGCTTACCGCGATGGTGTATAAATCACTCGCTCGCGGCTGTCTGAAGCGGGGCCTTTGGAGATTCGGTTGGAGAGGGGGTTCCATCATCGCGGTACGCGCCGTTGTTTGCGCGGAGGCTACGGCGCGTCGCCGGGCGGCGGGGTACCGCCGGACTTTAATTGAAAAACTCCGCCGCCTCCGTCTCGGGCAAGACGGATGTCCCGGGCCGGACCGGGCGGCTCTGGGGGACCGGAGGCGGACTGACGCCTCGTTCTTTAGCCCCGTAGCATTCGTCTTGATGCTGCGCTCACCGCTTACATTACAGAAACAGCCCTGGGCAGCCTGCTGTGGCTCCGTGGCTCACCGTAGCGATACCCGCTGTAGCCTTTTTTTTAATGGGGTACACAAGAGATAAACGTAGCTTTTTCGGCAGTGCGAGGGTTCCTTTGGTGTCCGGGGGGCGGGGGCTTAACTGACAGCCCCCACACCCCAGCAACCCCCACACAAACACACACCCCAAAGTTTCAGAGAGACAATTTAGTTCTGTTTGTGTTTGGACTGGCCAGTGGTTGGAGTCCTCCAGATATCGTGCAAATGGGGAGAATGAAAGACAAAGAAAAAACTGAGAATGAGTACAGAATGAAGTTGGCGGCCGTGACGCAGCTCCGCGATGCTGATGTGGGAGAACACCATGAAATGAGCTTTGGGTATATCACTGTGTCAATATTATGTGTGTGCGCGGGGCTATCACACAGTTTTGGGTGGGGAAAAATGTGATACGGGGGATTTCTAAAGACAAGGTGCCGCTTTGCCTCTTTTCAAAAAATGAAAAATAAAAATAAAACTTGCATTTTATTTTCAGGTTTAAATCATTGTCAATGAAGGTGGAATGGCATTGTTTTGAGTGTGTCCTCGTGATAAACTTCTCCAGAAAAATCCCTGTTGTTTCCCCTGATACACATACTACGTGTGCATTTGTGTGTGTGTGTGTGTGTGTGTGTGTGTGTGTACAGTATGGTGGCTTGCTCTTGTCAGAAGAATATGAAAATGAGAAAAGTCAAAGTCAGGATGGACATGATATTTGGGATCCGCTTTCTGAATTGGGGACTCTGAGGAGCGAATGTCACCCACACTGTGGCAGGTCTGTCCGGCAGGGCCCCTGCCCGTCCGTCCGTCCGTCCGTGTGGAGGTTTATCCTCCTGACGGGAGTGTGGGTGCCGCGGTTCAGTCGTGTGTGGAAACGAGCGCGGCGGGGTTTTGGCATCCGCTGTCAAAGACTCTTTTCCCTGATTTTGCATAACATTAGAGTAGAGCGCAAAGACGGTGCCGCCATGTTACATGCCTTCAGCTGCGGGAGAGGGTGGATGTGTGCTTAAGTGAGAGAGAGAAAGAGAGAGAGAGAGAGAGGGAGAGAGAGAGAGAGAGGGAGAGAGAGCGAGAGAGAGCGAGAGAGAGGAGAAAAACAGGGAGAGAGTGAGAGAGAGACAGAAGAAAGACAGAGAGAGAATGAGAGGGAGAGGAGAGAGAGAGGGAGAGAGAAGGTGAGAGAGAGAGAAAGAGAGAGAGGAGAGAGAGAGGGAGAGTGAGAGAGAGAGACAGAAGAAAGACAGAGAGAGAGAAAGAGAGGGAGAGAGAGAAGACAGACAGAGAGAGTACTAATGAGTCATTATTATATGAGGGTAGACAAAAATAATTAGTCATTAAAAAAAACATGGAAATAATTGTTTTCTTATTTTCCAATAAAGCATCTTTGTGACAGTGTCACTCTTCATAGCAAAATTGAATTGAATCACACTGAATCAAATTGAATCGAATCGAATCAAATCTAATTTATTCAAATTGAATCACGCTGAATCGAATCAAATTCATTTGAATCAAATGGAGTTGAGTGGAACTCTGCCCAGGTGCCCACAGCGGTTGGACACACCTGGCCGGCCGTGCCCACAGGAAGGCTGGGTGTCTGTCAGGTGTCGGGCCAGGTGTCCTGAGTTTCCTCTCTTATCTGCAGGTAGGCAGAGCGGCCGCAGCGGAACGGCTACGCTCCCGATTTGTAGTTGAGGCTCGTGCCGGCCCCGCTCTCTCCCCAGCCTCTGTCTCAGATGTGGAGTTACTGCCGTCGGCTTTCCTCTCCCATGACCCATTTTATAAAAGGCTGAACTTGAACCGGCCGTTAAAACAGGGTTGATATTAATATTTCGGGAGCCTCGAGCGACGCTTCAGATGCGTATGAATATTAATGTGTCCGCAGTGCCTCTCAGGATTTTTTTTACTTTTTTTTATTTTTATAGTTTCGTCTCCGTCTCTTGTTTTATTTTTGTTTTTATTTAAAGGGGAATTCAGGAGACGGTGTGCTAGTTTCCCAGCCAGGCAGGGGATTGTGGGACTGGGGCTGTATTGAAAGGTAAAGTGAGGCTGCGTTCGAAACCGCATACTAGCGTACTAAATTTCAGGCTGATTTTCAGTGAAATGTAGTAGGTGTATATGCTAAGTATGCAATTTCAGATGCAGTCTGAGTGTTTTTATGAAGTCATGGGTACATCTCATTTCCAGGAGGGCAAGTCTTTTTTTTTTTTACTGGTTTTTGTTCCAACCAATTATTCTGGCTTAATTTTCTACACCATGCTCGATACACCAGTGCCAGTTCAGTGCTCAGTCTGTCAGTCTGCTGGAAGAACATTTTCATCACGGATATGCCAGTCTGCAGCTGTAGCTCACGACTTCGGTCAGGCTAATTAAACGATTTGGAGACGTTTGGATGAAATCCCAACACGAGAAACGAGAAGAGGATGCGTGTCTCATTGGGGAATTTCTCTCTTTTTTTGTGGTTTTCCTGTGAGCACAAATGTGCTTACGACACAAACGGATTCACAGATAGAGATAGAGAGAGAGACAGGAGGATGGGGACAGGCAGTGTGAAAGAGGATTTAAGGAAGAGAGATTACAGGGAAAGTGAGAGAATAAGGAAGAAGAGAAAGATGGGGGTAGATTGAGACAAGAAGAAACAGAGAAAGAAGCAGTGCAGGGAGAGGGATGGAGAGAGGTGGAGTGACAGAGATGGAGAGAGGTGGAGTGAGAGAGAGATGGAGAGTACAAGAATGAGATGGCGAGAGATGGAGGCAGAGAGATGCAGAGAGAGGGAGAGGGATGGAGAGAGAGATGGAGTGACAGAGAGAGGGATGGAGAGAGTGCAAGAATGAGATGGAGAGCGAGTAACAGAGATGCGGAGAGATGGAGAGAGGGAGAGAGATGGAGTGACAGAGAGAGAGAAGGAGAGAGTGGTGGAGTGAGATGGAGAGAGAGAGGGAGAGATTGACAGAGAGATGGAGGCAGAGCAGAGAGAGAGAGAGCAGAAGGTAAGCGCACTAATGACTCCTGTGCTTATTAAATCATTAATAGCGGCGGTTACCGCCATCGCAGGTCTCTCTCAGACCCTCCGCCGCTCCTCATCCGCGAGGTCCCCCCTCCCTCCCCGGCACAGGGGCCCCCCCACGAGGCCCCTGACAGATCCAGAGGCCCCCTTCATACATAACGCCAATTAGCGGGTCTGTCCGCTGCAGGAAGGGGGCGGGGGGGGGGGCACCCCCGGCTTCATCAGAAAAAGAAACGGTGCCGGTCGGCCATATGTCTTCCGTTTAGCTGCCGAATCTTCCCTCTAATACGCTGCCAGCTTATGAATTATTACCGTACTGGCAGGGGCGGGAAACGGAGGTCCGGTTGTCCGAGGCGATATTCATTACCGTCCGCTTCCCATTTTATCCCACTCTTTCGGGGAAAGCCGGGGCGAATATCGCGCGGCGGGAAAGAACTGGAGCGGAAAAGCTAGCCGGCGCAATTAAAGTTCCGGCTGTTTGAGAACATTTTAATGGGTTTAGCGCGGCGTGCTAAGGCACGCTAATAGCCCGCGCCGGCGGCGCGCGTTCCGCAGTGTTACAAAGGACACAAACGCCGGCGCTCTCGTGTAAACGCGAATAAAGCGCTGATTGGCGACACCTACACCTCGCGCTCACCTCGATCCGCGCGGATCATTACGCGCCGTTTGCCTTTTCAAACAGGGGTTTTATGAAAATATGAAAATGCAATCATGGCGGTGATTACCTTAACGGCGTGTGCATTCAGAGCATCGACGGCGAACAGCGGTCGCCCAGGTGCCGGCGCGCGGGCGGAGGCGGTCGGCGAAAAACGTTTCCTGCGCGCCAATTACGCTAAACTCGTATCCACAATCACGGTTCTACGCCTCTGCGCTCGGCCCACATCGCTTCTTATTGTCCTTTCTTCGTTTGTTTGTTCCCGTTCTCAATTCCGACTTATCGTATCCTTGCCGCGGAGCGCGAAGACCGGTTATCAGCGGTCGATCTGTACGTGCTGCTCCGGGAGAATCGCGTCTCAAGGTTGGGCTGTTTCCTCACGTTAATCAGTGACGCTTGGACCCGTGTTATTTTCAGGCCCTTTGAAATGGCGTTGAATTGCTTTCCCACCTCTTGTGTGCGCAACATAAGTTGATGTTCCAGCACAATGTAATGCACACAGAATTGGACTAGCCTTGCTCCGACAGTCTTTCAGTCGGATGATCTATAGCTGTCTGGAAAGGTTTGAAAGAGGAATTGAGCTTTGGCGTGAATACACCTGCTTCCTTTGACATGCAGTATGGCTGTGTGCATGTACACACACACACACAAACATACACACACCTGCACACACACATCTGTGCGCCTGTAATACATGTATCTCTCATGCAGCTGCTCTGGGAGAACTGGGCTCACACACACATACACACACACATATACACACACACACACACATACACACACACACACACACACACGCATGCACACACACACACATACACACACACACACACACGCATGCACACACACACACATACACACACACGCACACACACACACACACACACGCATGCACACACACACACATACACACACATACACACACACACACACGCATGCACACACACACACATACACACACACGCACACACACACACATACACACACACGCACACACACACACACACACACACACACACAGACATCTGTGCGCCTGTAATACATGTATGTCTCAGGCAGCTGCTCTGGGAGAGCTGGGCTCACACACAGAGCTGTTTGTTCACGTTTAGAGGAAAGGTCAGCCACGCGTGTTCGGCTGGCCGCTCTTTACTCTGCCAGACGCCGAGTCTTCCCTGCGAGGGGCCTGTTTACCCATAATCCCCTGATCCCAATCTCCGCCCCTCCCGGATCCAGGCCAGCGCACCTCTCACTACCCCGACCAGGAAATCTCACAGCCTCCGCTACGCGTCACATAGCGCCCTGAGCCTCCTGTCCAGAGGGGAAGCCAGAGAGCCGGGGATGGGATCCCTCCCTGGGTAGCACTCACTTCCTGGTCTTGTGGAAAGACTCCACTATAGGTGTTTTTTGTTTGTCTAATGTCTCCCCATGTGCCAATTTAAGTTTTTCTGTTATTTGAACAATATTACATTACATTACATTATTGGCATTGGGCAGACGCTCTTATCCAGAGCGACGTACAACAAAGTGCAAAGTGCACACCCATAACCAGGGCTAAGTGCGCTGAAAGACCCTAGAGGGAAGTACAATTTCAATTGCTACCCGTACAACAAAGATAAGGACAATATAATTATAAATGTCTTGTTGACAAATCAGGAGCAATTTGCGTCACTGCCCAGTCACTGTATCTCAGGCGCATAGTGGACAACTCTGATCCAGCGGAACCTCATGCCCATATATGGGTCCCCCTGCTCCCTACTGCACTGGCTCCAATTAGTACAAAATGGCGGCACCTGAAAAGTTCACTTCGGCAGTGTCAAAACACTTTTCACCAGCCCAATGGAAAGTAAATGGGTGTCGTCACAGAAACTTGGTCTGTATTGTTTTCTGAAGCCTACGGTAGCAGCATGGGGGAGTATCTCCACTCCCCCGCTCCCCCAAATCTCCGGGGTACAGCTCTGAATATTTTAGTGGCGCTCCTCTCTTGTGCTTCTTCCCTCCAGCACTGTACCCGTGTTCCCCCCTGTGTACGCGAACAAGGCTCTCCTTCTGTCACTCTGCCGTGGCGGGATGCAAATACCTCCTCTGAGACTCCCCAAAGCCCCCTGCACACATAACCCCTCCGCAGTGTGCCCCGCACGTCTCAAAATGTAGTGACATGTTCAAATGCGCTGTGTACCCCTATGTTTATTTCAGACGGGCTGTCGGTTTTAATCTTCTGTGGCCCTTCACTGCAGGGTGTCCCCAGGCGCCCAGCACTTAGAGGCGAATTATCAATTCAGCCGGTCTCATAAAAATGCAGTCAGACTGCATAAAAGCACAGGTGAAACCAAATGGCTCCGGTCGGTTTTTTTAAAAATAGCCGGTTTTTTTTCCTCCCCAGAGTTGAAACGGGAAGCGGTTGAACTTGGGGGTCCCCACCCGGCTAAGTTAGCGAGTGAAGAAATTTAGATCCATATCGTCTTAAATTGTGTGCGGCAAAAAGGCTTTTTTTTCAGCCGTAGAGTGGTTTCCCCCTACCGGTGCCTCCAGGACATTTAGCCCTGGCCTTTTAAGATCTATGTTTACCAAGCTCTGTCCCTAACTCCCCGAAATCCTCGTCTCCCCAGGAAAGACAAGTGGGAATGCGTGTCTGGTGGCGGCATGGCAGTGCCAGATGCCTTCTCAGCCTCTAATGGGATTTAAAGTGCAACACGTCAATGGTGGCCAAATGGAGCCATAATGGCTGCTCACCGGTGGCCAAATTGAGCCGTAATGGCTATTCAGCAGTGCCACTCTCCGGATTGCATTCCCCTCAAGCTATGCTGAGAATGCAGGGGCAGTTTTAGTTATTTTATTACCTTCTTTCTTTGTCATTGAGACACGAAAATGTATCCATTAACACCCTTTAATCCTGATTGGCTCCTGCCCATTGGTAGCCATTTTTTTAATCAGAAAAAATAGTGATTATTTTAGCTTTATCCTTAGCACACCTGTTTTTTTTTGGGGGGGGGGGGGGGGGGTTCACTTTTGGATGACTAGCATAGGCTAACAGAAATTTGGCATTATTCATATGGCTCAATTTATTATTTTTTTCCTCTCTTTGGAGACACGGTCTGCTTTCAGCTCAGAAATATTGAAGTTTGAGACTTTGACATTTTAAGCCGGCCTTGAGCGGTGTCTGTGGTGATTCCAGGTATTGGCGAAGAGTAATCAAAGCCGTAAGCAAACCAGCCGACCGAACCGCGCTGGCGAGGACACGAGGAGCCAGCGCGTGGAGCTCGGAAAGGGGCTGCTGGGGTTGGCCTTGCCTTGTTTCTGTTCCTTTGTCTTTCAGAATCACAGAAAGCTGTTTCATTTGTAAGGTTTGTATTTTATTTTACTTCAGATCGATCCCCTAGGGAGGAAACATTGAGTTTTTTCCTCTGTATCCCAGGAGTGCGTCTGTATGCAGGGCTGGCTAGTCGAGCCGTTTGTCTGCAGGGTGTGGAGGAGAGAAGGAGTCCCTTCAGCAGTTTTTCAGTCACAATTGTTTTGGCCTAAAGGCCGGAGAAAAACAGCAGCTTTGGCTAGTTGTTGTTGTTCTTGTTATACTTCTTCTTCTTTCTGCCTTTTTCTTCATTTGTAATTCTCTCTCTCAGTAGCTCTCTCTCTTTCCCCCCTATTTTTCTCTGGCTCTCAATCACACACACACACACACACACATACTGTGTGCACACACACACACACACACGCACACTCACTCACACACACACACACTCTCACACACACACACACACACACACACTCACACACACACACACACACACTCACACACACACACACACACGCACACTCACTCACACACACACACACACACTCACACACACACACACACACTCACACACACACACACACACACACACACACACACACACACTCCAGTGGTGGCTGGGCTGCACTCACTCTCTCCCCCCCCCGGTGTGTTTCAGCAGTCGAAGCCCTGCTCCTCTCTCCCGCGTGTGGTGCTGACAGTAATGAATTGTGGGTAAATGAACATCCTCCAGACTGTTCAGAAGTCCTGTCTGACACCCATCCTGCACTGAGACCCTATTAGCTGTCCTGTGGCACTGCCTGCTGAGGCTCCACTCCAGCCTGAGCAGTCCCAGGTCTATATATACACTACCCGCAAAATTGCTTTTGCCCCACGGGGATCCCTGCACAGGGAAGGGGGGTGGGTGTGCGTGTGTGTGTGTGTGTGTAGGTGTGTGTGTGTGTGTGTGCAGTGTGTGTGTGTGTGCGTGTGTGTGTGAGTCTGTGTGTGTGTGTGTGTGTGTGTGTGTATGTGTGCATGTGTTCATGTGTCTGTGGCGTGGGTCTGTGTATCTGTGTGTTTGTGCGTATCCTGTATGTGTGTGTGTGTGTGTGTGTGTGTGTGTGCGTGTGCAGTATGTGTGTGTGTGAGTCTGTGTGTGTGTGTGTGTGTGTGTAGGTGTGTGTGTGTGTATGTGTGCATGTGTTCATGTGTCTGTGGCGTGGGTCTGTGTATCTGTGTGTTTGTGCATATCCTGTATGTGTGTGTGTGTGTGTGTGTGTGTGTGCGTGTGCAGTATGTGTGTGTTTGTGTATGTGTGTGTGTGTGTGTGTGTGTGTATAGGTGTGTGTGTGTGTGTGTGTGTATGTGTTTGTGTGTCTGTGAGCGTGGGTCTGTGTATCTGTGTGTTTGTGCGTATACTGTATGTGTCTGTGTATCTTTGTCTGTGTCTGTGTGTGCATGTCTAGAGTCTAGAGCACTGCTATTGAGACTCCCCAAAGCCCCCTGTCTCCCTTTCCTGGGACATCATTTTTCTAATTTTTTTAAGCATATTTAAATCCATATTTTATCTTCCAGTTGCCCGTGATGGACCTTCATGGGGAATCACTCTACATTAAGAGTGACGATCGTAGAAAATGAGATTGCCGTAATGTTTAATAGTCATTTGTGGGAATGATGATTGCTATTCTTACGACAGTTTGTAGTCCGCCTGTTTGCGTGTTTTAGGATGAACCCCATTGGGTGAGAGAGAAAGGCCTATCGGAGCAGAGTGTGAAGGTTTACGGTGGAAGTACGTGAACAAAAACATTTTAAATAAATACAACAATACATCCAATTTGCATGACGCCTGTCCCAAAGATCCCCCAGTGAAGAGGAAGGAAAGGGCGTGTTTGGACTGGTGGGCAACGTGCTTCGGGTGATGCTTCTCTGCTTTTGATTGGCATGAAATAGCTCCAGAAAGATTCAGCCTTGATTTCCCTGGGGGAGTTACAAGGTTGGTGTCAGGGGGATCTGTGGCGTATAGTGACAACCACATACAAATAAATCCGCCCATGACAACAGATAAAACATTGAAAAATATGAAGAAACATTCAGAGCAAAAACCTAATATTCTCTGGCTGTTAAATTACAGCTATAGCAGACACTCTTATCCACAGTGACTTACACAGCTTTTTGTATTACCATTTTTCTTACATGGTTTGCGTGGCTGATAACTGCAAACTTCAGTGGTGTGCTGAGCTGCTGTAACCAGGGTTGACACACAGTTCACTGCAGCCAATCGGGAGTCACCACTGACCAGTTTTGCCTCGAGCTAAGCTGCCATGTCAGCGTTTTAAATCTCGGCCTTCTTCCCTTATTTATTTATTTTCTTCTTTCGCTGTCCTTCTCTTTATTGTTCTGCCAGTGATGGTGCTTTTCTTCTCAGACAGATGACAGCAGTGGGGGTGGGGGGGTGTGTGTGTGGGGGTGGGGGGGGGGGGGGGGGTGCGGGGCGCAGAGTGGGGGATTCAGTGAGCATCTGCGATGGCCTGTGTGTGAATCTTGCTACGGTGGCCCCTCACCGTGCAGCAGGGAGAGTGGATGGGAGGGGTCAGCGGCATAGTTTTCATTTTTCGGCGGGTTGGGTTCTGATACCTCAGGGTGGCGAGGTGGGGTGGGGTCACAGACGCAAACGTGTCTGATGCTATTGTGGTCTGATGGGGAGGGGGGGAGTCACCATGCTGGGGGGGTGGGAAAGGGGCGGCCATTTTGTTATTTAAAATGCACAGAGCCCTCAGGGGAGGGGGGAGATGCAGTGGCTTTGGTGACACGGAGCAGAGGACAGGGCTTGGGGAGGTTGTGGGGGGGGGCCCCTTCCACACACGTTCTGGCCATAGATGAGGGGCCTTTTCCTATCCCCACAGGTGTCAGAATCCAGTCCTGGAGGGCCTAGGTGTCATCTGGGTTCTTCGGTGAGTCTCGGCACAAGTTACACTGACTGGCTGAAGAATCCACACACTTCTTATCAAAGCCTTAATTGGATGCTGACTGCCAGGAAACCACAAAATCCCGTAGACACTGTTGCCCTCCAGGCCTGGAGCTTGACACCCCTGCCCTGTGAACACAGGGAACAGTGCCCCATCGGTCCTCTGCAGACTCAACACGTCTGCACACAGACCTGCCCGGGTTTCGAGCCTCTGGCTTTGAAGCCCTCACCGAGTGCGGATGTACCTTGTACTTTTCAGAGAAGACCAGGGAAAGAGCAGAGCCAGCATTATCGCACACTGATTCGACTATAGAACTAATGACGGTCTTCAATCAAGAGCAGTGTGTTGCATTAAGCACTGTAAGGCTGAGGAAGACAGGGAGTCTGCATTCAAACCAGCCTTATCTCCGATGAGATTAGACAGCCCTATTCTACACCAGACCTGGGTCAAATACATAATTGTTTTGGATTCGAATACTTTTCTGTGCTCGATTTGAGGCAATCAATGAGGACCAGAAGGTGGGGTTTGCACTTTGTGTGAGTATTCCTTTGGTTCCAATACACCAGACAAGCTCAATAAAGCGTAGCAAAGTATTTGAATCCGAAACAATTACGTATTTGACCCAGGTCTGGTCCAGAGCCCTGCTGGTAGCTGGTTGAGCAATTCAGACCTGCTCCCAGCTTGACATGGTTTGACCATCTCAAGCTATGCTCATACCCAGCTAGACCAGCGTGACCATGCTGGTTGACCAGCTCATACCCAGCCAGACCAGCTTGTGACCATAGCTGGATTTTACAGCAGGGAGTCATGGTACCATATGCTGCCCCGGCAGGACTACAGCAAAGTGGGGAAGCGCGTGGTGCCTCCTCTAGTGTAGCGCCGTTGGCGATAGCTGTCAGCAGGCCAGCGTTTCACGAATCAGCAACACCGGCGACGGCACCCTTCACCGACTACTTAGCATTCCCTTCGCAAGCCGAACCTTATCTCCGGCGCCTCGCCTCGACCGCCCGCCCTGGAGCAGACCTCCGGGGGAGTGCCGCTTTGGGAAGCGCTGGCGGCCCGCTCCGGGCGTCCGGGATGAGTTCAGTTTGGCTCGACGCGTGACGCCTCCGACGCCCGGCAGAGCAGGTGTTCCGGCACCTTCCTTGTTTGTCCTGGGTCTGCAACGTGTCGCCTTGGCTGTCCTCCGGGGAGGAAGCACGCGGTAGGGCACATATATCTGCTCCGCTGCTTGCAGGGCTGCGGTGACAGTAGGAACTAGGAATAATAATGAGGACTCTTCCTGGAAACTGGACCATCGTCCTGCTCCTGGGAGGAAAAAAAAACCCGCCATCCAAAACATGCTTATTAGGGATGTGTTGTTCTTCCCTGTGGTAGTAGTACAGCTTCTCTTGAAGCCACGCTCGTGACGTGAGGATCTTTGGCTGGTTTTGTGGTTGCTGTCAGACTGTGGATCTGGCAACCCCGATTGAAATTCACTTGCACACAACCCACGTTATGCTTTTGGTTCCTCGATCCGGGATTGCAAATAATAATAGTAATATTCTTACTACTATTATGAAAACTAACACTGTGATTCCATAGCATAACCCTTTCTAGTTCGACAGTTCTTTGTAGGGCAAAATTGCATCTTTGTGTGGGAGCTTTCACACTTCAGACCGATGATAGGGGGTTCCATAAAGAAATAAAAATGGGTTCTCTGTGGAGACCAGTCAAAGAACCCTTTTTTCTGAGAGTGTACAGCCGGATATGAATACACTGACAAACCACTGTCGTTATTATTCTATGTCACGGTTGGGGTGCTCCCAAAATTTGTATATTCAAAGTATGTTTAATAATTCTGTTGGAGGAGAATAATTTCCTTGGGGTAGTTTTAAGATTCTGTGTGGAAGTGAAAGACTATTACCCATTCAGAACACTGCGCATATTTATCAATCATGCCGTAATTTATAGGGTAATTATACATGATAATTAGATGGTTGTTCATTCGCTGATGAATAGATATCACTATTTTTCTAATGAACATCATTTAGTGATGAGAGAAAAATGTCGGGGAGACTTACAAACCGGCAGCTTGTCAGATATTACCAAAATAGCCACAGCATTGTCACCAGGCAAAAAAACTAAACAAAAAAAAAACTAAAGTGGGTTTCAAAGTTGTACTTTGTATGAAACATGTATATATCATCTATTATTGTCAGAGTTTTTATCCCGACTGTGCAGAGATCGAGAGTTGGGAGAAGTATTTAGAGAATAAACCCATGGGACACTACAGGTGATGGTGAGAATGCGATTTCGTTTCCGAGAGGAGAGAGAGTTTGCGTCAACAGACTTTGTGGTGACGCCCCAGACGCTTTTTGGCGGCGGTTCAGCGGCGGTTGGCAGCTGGATAGACGGAGTTGTTTTGTGTGTTTTTTTTAGTGGAAAGGTAGGAAGAAAAATTGGTGGTCCCTGCCGTAATTACACTAGAATCAGCCTGAGTGAAGTGGACTGAGGCTTTGAAGAGCGGTTTTATAAGAAGCCATGGGGAGAGAGCGCTTAGGTCCCATCGGTTGGTAAAAGTCACATTATTCATTTTTACATATAAATGCCTCGGGGTTCATTTCTTTGACTTGGAGATATTTGCTGTGAAAAAGCGGATGACCCTCCCAGGAAGTCAGATGAAAAGCCTCGTTAATAAATCACTTTGTTCTTAAAAGGCTTGGCTTATTCCAAAGTCCATCTGCTTTTATTATTATTTTTTATATTTGCAGGAAACGGCAATTTCCCTCAACTGCCTCCAGTGAATTTTGTGTATTTACCTCAATTCCTAGATAAATAATATTCTATATCTTTATCTTAGATCTTTATTGTTAAAGGCATGTTACACATTGATGGAATCCAGTTTAAAAAATTTAAAAGCCTTTTAACAACTACTGCTTTAGGATCAGACTACATGGTAATGCTTTGAAGTGGGACTTCATAACACCTCTGAAAATGGTGTAAAACTTACCATAAACATACGTACACATTACGAGGTAATAACAACAAACATGAGATTATGAATTAGATTATAATTCACTTTGACACTAATGACAGATTATCAAATCACTTTGTATCTGACACCATTTTGTATAAACTGGTTATAAGTGTGTATGAGGCATTATCAGGGACTTATTAATGCTATTTGGCTGCTCTTTAAGACCGATTTCAAGTAAAGTGCTACCAAAGATTAATCACAGCTAAAGAAAAATGTACAAAGCATTCCGGATCAGATTCCCAACTGTTTGTGAAACGGCAATATGGCGAGAGACCTTCTCCCTACAGTCACGGAACGCACTCCAGCCGTTGTGCCAAAATAATACAGCCCACGGTCAACAAAGAAATTAAAAATGCTGGAACGTTTACTAAATTAATTACTTACTTCCAGGGAGTGCTCCGGGAACCAAATATTTTAGCTGGCTTAACTAAATCCCCTTCATCTACCGTTGGGGTGCCTTAAGCCCGTTCTGGCGGTGAAACAGTCGCGGGGCGCGGGATGAAATGGAGGGCCTTCCCTGAGCTCTTCAGACGGAGGGATCTGTCGCCTTCTGGAGGACAGATCACGACTCCTTCGTTCTCCTGCTCCTCTCCCGAACGCGTAACTGAATACGTGGTCATGCCGCAAACATGAATGAGGAAGGTGTTTATAAATGGCTTGTTGTTTAGCTGATGCTTTTAATCAACGCGACTTACAGTTGATTAGACTAAGCAGGGGACAGTCCTCCCCAAATTAGCCACTTTATCGCCACAGCATCAGAGGAAGCCACCAAGTCACCTGTTCCTGACCAGCTCACTGATGAGTGACAATATGACTTTAATAATTTCAGCCGTACAGAATCCTGAGCATGCTAGCTATGCCTGTTGGATACGTTGGTCCTGTTTTCACGCTTGTGAGTCATCGCAAATCAGGCATTTTTCAGTCGACATTTACTGAGCTGGAAAATCTGACAGGCATTTGCACAAATTGATTTTTAACTCCCCCGCATGAGATTTAAGCAATCAAAATGAGGCCTTCTGTCTTTCTCAATGTGCTTCGCTCTCTTTTTTTGGCTGTCGTGTGTTTGCGTCCGTGTGCGTGCGTGTGTGTGTATGTGTGGGAGAGAGTTACATAAAGAGAGAGACAGAGAGGAATACATAGTGAGAGCATGAAAGAGAGTGAGAGAGAGAACAAGGGAGAGAGAGAGAACAAGCAAAATAGAGAAACAGAGAGAGAGACTGAGAAAGAGGGAGAGGGAGAGACATAGGGAGAGAGAACAAGAGAGATAACAAGGGAGAGAGAGACTGAGAGAAAGAGGGAGAGATAGACAGAGGGAGAGAGAATGAGAGAGAGATAACAAGGGAGAGAGAGACAGAAAGGGAGAGGGAGAGACAGAAGTAGAGAGAACGAGAGAGATAACAAGGGAGAGAGAGACAGAGAGAGAGAGACTGAGAGAAAGAGGGTGAGGGTGAGACAGAGGGAGAGAGAACGTGTGTGAGCGTCAGTGTGATTAGAAGTACGTAACTGTAGGCCCGGTCTCATTACACTGTTGACTGGGGCTGCCCTGTGTAATTGAGCTCATTACTCCCAAGGAGAGGATTTCCTTAGGGAGATTTCCGAGGAAGTCTACGGGGACCTGAGTGTGTGCTTTTTCCGAGACTGTGTAAATTCATTAAATTAGGAGCCCTGGCACTGCCTCCTCCCAGTCTGCGCACCCGGGCGTAGCATCGCGGCGCGCTAGCTCGTCTTCCAGGAACCGCGCTCCCCTTCTGAGCAGGGTGACCCGATTCCCCTGAGGACCGTGTGTAAAATGCTGTTACAATCTACGGTAATGGCAAGCAGAATTTGGAAAATATGCTACAACTGAAGCACAGGACAAATCTACACTCTCAGAAATGAAGTGCCTAAAAAGGTACAAATGCTTGTTGCTTGGGCAGTACCCTATAGGTGCATAACATTGTACCCCAACCAGTAAATATAAAATTAATTAATAATAATTAATAATACATTTCTACCTGTTTCTGCTTGGAAAACATACCCATTTGTACCAAAGGAGAACTTCACCGTACTGTCAGGGTACGTTTGGGAAAATGTATCTTTGAAGAACAAAAATGTACCTCCACTTTCACTTTCTGAGAGTGTGGATCAGGGGTGGGAAACTGAATACCCAGGGTTTGTGTGCTTTCCTTTCTATCAGCTGTCAATTAAGGCCTCGAGAACAAGGTGTGTGGATTCCTCTGCCAGTCAATGACTTGAATGAACCGCAGGTGCCGGGAAAAACCCAAAAACCAGCAGACCCTGTGGAGCGTGACACCTGTGGTGTCCATCAGTGTTTCTCAACTCTCAGCCCTGGATTTTAGACCCTTTTCACATGTCCAGTTTATACTGAGAAAATCTGCACCCAATCTAACTCCAGTCCTCAGGACCCACTCAAAGGCTATTGTTGTAACCAGGAACTCACACTGATCTGATGGCTGAACCAATCACCAAAAATGCCTTTGATTAGTTAAATGAGTTTCTGGTTACATTACATGTCATTTGGCTGACGCTTTTATCCAAAGCGACTTTCAGTTGGTTACACTAAGCAGGAGACAATCCTCCCCTGGAGCAATGCAGGGTTAAGGGCCTTGCTCAAGGGCCCAACGGCTGTGCGGATCTTATTGTGGCCACACCGGGGATCGAACCACCTTCCTTGCGGGTCCCAGTCATGCACCTTAGCCACTGCGCTACAGGCCGCCCCTGGTTACGACAAAAACCTTCTGGCGAGTGGGTCCTAAGGACTGGAGTTGAGACGCTCTGGTGTAGGTTTTGTCAGAGTTTGAAAGGCGGGGCTGTCCCAGGACGAACGGGGCGTCTGGCGGCCCTGCTCCCGAGGCACGCGGGAGTGTGGAGCCACGCGCCCGCCGGGGCCCGACCCGGCTTTAGCCAAGGCGCGCGGCGGAATAAATCACGCCCTTAATGAAGCGCATGGCGCCCCGGATCAATGGGGGGAATGACAGGATTGATCGCGCAGGCTTAGATTGCATCAACGGCCCCTTTAGCGGATAAATATTTACGCCGGGGAGGAAGGAACGCTGAGGGTCGCCCGCGGCGCTGCAAGCGAGCGGCGCTAATGCGGCTAATATCACGAGCGGGAGGGCCTGAGCGGCCCGGCCTGGCTGACACGCTGTTTTAGGAGACGCAGAGCGTGATGACCCGCTCTGTGACCTTCTGTCTGGGGGTGATACTGACACAGGCCTGGGGGGTGAGTGATACTGACAGGGGTGAGTGATACTGACACAGGCCGGGGGGTGAGTGATACTGACAGGGGTGAGTGATACTGACAGGGGGGTGAGTGATACTGACACAGGCCGGGGGGTGAGTGATACTGACAGGGGGGTGAGTGATACTGACACAGGCCTGGGGAGTGAGTGATACTGACAGGGGTGAGTGATACTGACAGGGGGGTGAGTGATACTGACACAGGCCGGGGGGTGAGTGATACTGACAGGGGGGTGAGTGATACTGACACAGGCCTGGGGAGTGAGTGATACTGACAGGGGTGAGTGATACTGACACAGGCCTGGGGAGTGAGTGATACTGACAGGGGTGAGTGATACTGACACAGGCCTGGGGGGTGAGTGATACTGACAGGGGTGAGTGATACTGACACAGGCCGGGGGGGTGAGTGATACTGACAGAGCCCTGGGGGGTGAGTGATACTGACAGGGGGGTGAGTGATACTGACAGAGCCCTGGGGGGTGAGTGATACTGACAGGGGGGTGAGTGATACTGACACAGGCCTGGGGGGTGAGTGATACTGACACAGGCCTGGGGGGTGAGTGATACTGACAGGGGGGTGAGTGATACTGACACAGGCCTGGGGGGTGAGTGATACTGACAGGGGGGTGAGTGATACTGACACAGGCCTGGGGGGTGAGTGATACTGACAGGGGGTGGGTGATACTGACACAGGCCTGGGGGGTGAGTGATACTGACAGGGGGTGAGTGATACTGACAGAGCCCTGGGGGGTGGGTGATACTGACAGGGGGTGAGTGATACTGACAGAGCCCTGGGGGGTGAGTGATACTGACAGGGGGGTGAGTGATACTGACACAGGCCGGGGGGGTGAGTGATACTGACAGGGGGTGAGTGATACTGACACAGGCCTGGGGGGTGAGTGATACTGACAGGGGGTGAGTGATACTGACAGAGCCCTGGGGGGTGGGTGATACTGACACAGGCCCGGTGTTACATTCCTCAAACAGGCTGGTTCTGCATCCGGATATATGATGTGCAGTATGGATGACGCTTATGAGTGGACCATTCCCAGGCCTAGAAACAGCACGCTGGTCCGCACTCTCCCAAAGGATGCGCTAATATCCTATACGCTTTTTGTGTTACTTTCAGCACAGTGTGTTGACTGTGTTGAAAATAACACAAAATGTGTCCTTAATTATGTATAATAAGCAGGGGCGTGTCCAATGGTGCACTGGTCATCTCTGGAATTTGACTGGCCCACCCCTATGTCTTAAGTAAAATAGTGCATTGCCATTGGCTAATGTAACTGTTGGCGATAGTGCGGCCCTTTTCTGGGGCTGACCTCCCAAATAATAAGGAAGCAGCTTGTGAGTGGGCTATTCGTACAGGGCACAGAGGTCTGGCACCTGGTGCTCGACCGTGTTTGCTGTAGGTCCGTGGCTGAATGCGTGCATTCCTTCAAAGACACGCAAGAGAGGCCACACAACACTCAATCACGAGCTAGCCTTGGCCCTTCGAGTGCGGGGCGCCGGGGCACCGCTGAGCAAGGTCTTCGCCAAAAGTCCGCACTTGATCACCGTGGCGGTGTTTCTCCGAGAGGCACTCGAGAACACATTCCTGCTGTGAAGACCTTGTGCTGGTGTGTCCATTACCCCTCAGTCAAGGATCCAAGGCCAGCTCCTGATGAAGTGCTCTGTTCAGGAGGCAACAAGAGGGATGGTTCTGAGGCCAAACACATGAGAGGTTCAATGAGGAGAAAAGTTTGACCTAACCGTGACCCAACCAAGACTGACACACAGAAAACCTGGGTTCGAGCGTGCTGTAACAGTATGTTTATTTGAAATGAATGGAGAAATGTAGGCATTGTTTAAAACATTAAAACATTTCTTCTCTGCTGTGCACACCTGAAATTGAATTCACCAAAACACCCAAGGGTCAAATATCCTAAACTAATATCCAAAAATGTCCATGATCTGCAATTAGCTGCAACTTCTTACGTTTTATAATCGAGAACATTCATTCAGTCTTTTGTGCATCATGCAATTGCTTTTAATATCGTGGTGTATGTCTCTCAGGGACTTTTGTAAGCCAAATAGCTATGGACTCATATTCTTTATAATCAATTCTATTGGTAAATCAGATAAAAGGGTTGGAGTTGAAATCTTCACATGAGAACACAGGAAAGAAAAGCCAGTCTTAACAAGCCTTTTAGTCTTGTGTTGAGACTTCAGATCTTGTTTTGTTTCTCTCATGTAGATAATATTAGCTTGTTTTAAGTCTTGACAAGTGGAATGTTCTTACCCCATTGGCAAATCTTGAAATGAGGAAAGCAATCACCTCATTTGTAATATTTAGTCTTTTTTTTTAAATAAAAAAGCAATAGAAATAAGATAAGACTTAGTGTGTTTTTTGCAGTGAAGTGTTGTGATGAGATTAAGAGTGAACCTGAGTGAGATGATTGGGGGTGGGGGTGGGGTGTCTCAGCGTGGGGGGGTACAGTAATGAGGGATAACCATGTGTCCCCCCCCCCTCCTCCCCAGCTCTGAGGGACAACCGGATCGAGCTGATCCGGGCCTCCTGGCAGGAGCTGACCATCAGCATCAGCGAGGTGTCTCTAACGGACGAGGGCCAGTACACCTGCTCCCTCTTCACCATGCCCGTCAAGACCACCAAGGCCTACCTCACCGTGCTGGGTAAGCTGTCCGTCAATCAATCAATCAATCAATCAATCACACGCACAATCAATAAACCAATCAATCACACACACACAATTAATCATTCAATCACTTACACCTGCTCCCTCTTCACCATGCCCGTCAAGATCACCAAGGCCTACCTCACCGTGCTGGGTAAGCTGTTCATCAATCAATCAATCAATCAATCAATCAATCACACGCACCTTCAATAAACCAATCAATCACACACACAATCAATTATTCAATCACTTACACCTGCTCCCTGTTCACCATGCCCGTCAAGACCACCAAGGCCTACCTCACCGTGCTGGGTAAGCTGTCCGTCAATCAATCAATCAATCACACACGTTATCAATCAACCAATCAGTTACACCTGCTCCCTCTTCACCATGCCCGTCAAGACCACCAAGGCCTACCAATCAGTCAATCAACTAATCAATGACTATCAGTGCTATGTAAGTACCACTTTTTTATCTGTGATTTTTTTGTAAAAATTGAGGTAGCAGATATGCCTTTCACCAGTTATTCCATCTACACAGCATTGAGAGCGTAGCAAACCCTTTTAAAGGAACCAGTTTACAACGGGCAGCTGCAAATTATACGGACATTAGGAGAAAGTTTTTTTTAAGAAAGACGTGCTTTTCTCTTGTTAGAACTTGCTTGGACTCAATCAATGTGCCCTTAGCTGTGACAAGGACACTTTCTGAACAATTAAAAGCGATGGTTGTTATTTTTTTCTTCTCGTGTGTTCAGCACCCATTCAACAAACTCATTCAAAGTGAGTTCGTGAAGAAACATTTAACAATCGCATTTACTCGCAAAGTCAAAATTAAGGACCTTAAAAGCCTTTTGTGCCATTCTCAGTGCACCTTTCAGTAAGTGTCCTATAAGCAAAGTGCTTTCTGTTGGCCAAACACATCCCTTTCATTCGGAGAGCTTCGAGAATCTATTAATGGCAACAGGGAAACGGGAGGGAGGCGATTTCATCTGAAGTGAACATTGTTTGCCTTCCAGGAGAGAACCAGTGCACTTATTCACGACTTTTATCAAAAGGAACATGTCACACGCAAATGGAGAAAACTTGGTTTGAGGAAAGAGAAAGGGCATCTTTTCACTGAGACCTCTTGACTATAATTTCACCATTCCCTTGTTTGCTGGAAGGGCAGTGGAGCTTCTGAATAGTTAAAAATCTGCAGACGCACCGGTGAAAAAGGTAAAAAGGCTCTCCATTTCGGATGGGTCGGTGCGTGAAGGTGCCCTAATTGTTTTGTGCGACACTCGCTGCCTTTTTGTTCTCAGTATCGCAGCAACGGTTGAATCTCAGCTCGGTCGAGGCAAGGTAACGACTTTTTCAAAAACCCCACCGCCTTCCCAGAGAAGCCAACACCTCTCAGCGTCAGGTCCCGTGTTGATACGCTGTACATTATAACACATTAGTGTGAGTGTTACGCTTTAAAAATGTCACCAGAAGATTTAATTAGTCTCATTTCAACCATTTGTACTGCAGGAATATGCGTTCGTATATTTTTTTTTTCAAGATTTATGTAATATTTTAACAAGCCGGGAGAGGGAGCGTAATGCCACCCTCTATTACCCACACGTTTGTTTTTATTGAAATAAAAATGGAAAACATGATGACCTCATCTCTCGTCCCTAATTTAATTATCGGGCGTATTAGCTCCTCTGATTTTAATGATTTGACATAGCCCATTATGGCCATTAGTGGCCTGTTTCTGTCAGCTAGTGAACAGGAAATGAAAACCAGTTCACTGTGGTCACAAGGCAATTATATTGGGCAATATAAAGCCACGTGTTTCCCCATTACTGTGTGCAGTGCTCATAAAGAACTGCCTTTTTTTTGTTACTGTTGTTGTTGTTTTTGTCACCGTCAAAGCCATTTCACCTTTTGGTCACATTTATTTTTGACTAGAATTTCCATAGCTCTAGACACAGTACAAAATGTACAAACAGGCCCTGTGGAAGAAAGGAACGGGTCCAGGTGTCAGACAGGTAACACCGGGAAAGCACTGTGGGTAGTTCTGTCGTCTGATTAGTGGACTGGGCTTGTGTTTCAAAGGTTGTGGGTTAGATTATGATCTGGGGTGCTGTCGTTGTACCTGTGAGCAATGTACTTAAAGGATAACTTTTCATTTATTTCAGTATCCTCAACGTATGATATGAATATGCCAAAACCAAAATGCTAATTACTGGTGTTATCCTTTAACTTGTGTTGCTTCAGTTAAATTTCCATCTGAGGAAAGTGTGCAGAGAAAAAAACAGACAGCAAAAAAAAAAAAAAAAGTCAGTTGCTATGGATAAGGCCATTCACTAAATGCCAAATTTAGTGTGATCATTGATTGCTTCAGCACTGAATATCTGTCCCTAACTATTCAGAAGTGTCCTTATTTGGGCTTCTGGGGGATTTATCCTGTTCCAGTGTGGATGAACCCCACAGTCTCGTATCACTACATACATTGCATCACCGCTGTTTAGCTGATGCTTTTATCCGAAGTGACTTACAGCTGATTAGACTAAGCAGGGGGCCAATCCCCTCCGGAGCAATGTGGTCTTGCTCAAGGGTCCAACTGCTGCTGAGATCTTACTGTGGCTACACCGAGGCTTGAACCACCAACCTTCTGGATCCCAGTCTTGCCCTCTAGCTGCCCAGACTGTGCCAATGCTGATTATGGCCTATAGCCCTGCAAGGTAACGCAAAATTAGCATCTGGCCGTGTTTTTCCGCTCAACAGTGACCCCTGCTGGTCATTTCGGCACCTGCGCTCTCCTCTAGCTCCAGCACGGTTGATTCAGAATTCAATTCAGAAAAAAGTATTAAGAAACACTTAAAAATGAAGTTTCCTCATTAGACAGTCATCTCATTGAGGCTGACAGGGCTGTGTTATTATCCTCCACACAGTTAAAGTTTCGGTGTTAATTCAACCCGAACCGAGTCCAAATGAGCTCAAATGTATTCTATCAGATTTGATTTAACAATGAACATTTTGCAATATGTCCCTTACAAATTGGCACCAGGGGGAAATTATTACACTGTCATTTAGAAAAATAATTTAGTTTAATACATATCTTCTAAAAACGGCTTGGATTTTCTTTTTTCTTTCACTCATATTTCTTTGGCAGATTAATAAGGACTGAAATTGAACCAGAACACAAATTAATGTACAAAAGAAGGAAGCAATTGGTCCTGTGCAGGTATTCATACGGAATGACTGCACAGTTGCCCCGTCCCTTAAATGACTTCCACAGTGATTTGGTGCGAGATGATCTCGACCATCTTAAGCAGTTAACTTGTTAACGGCGTCGGCCATTTTGTTTCTTGTTGATCGGCGCGACTCAGCAGGGATATGCTAATGGAGTCAAATGGCCAATTTATTATCTCTCTTCCTTCATTCAAAGGGAAACCGATATCTCATTTTCCTGAGTAATGTTTTTATCGATCCCCGCTCGAGCTTGTCTCCGCCGTGCTGCGTCCTGCGCGGCTGATGAAATCCGCGTAAAGTCGCGTACCCTCGCCGAATCCTTCAGACGCCTCAACGAACACCCGGGAAGACCTTAAAGGGTACTAATTATTCGCCATTGTTACCGGCCAAGAGTCGGCAAGGGTTGGACAGGGGGAAAGAAACAACAGGGTGTTCCCTGTCCGGCGTGAACAGACAGCGTATCTTCTTTTTCATTTCCCCCCCCCCCCCCCCCCCGTTTTTCCACTGCTTCTCCGTCACGTTCCGGGGGAATGTCAATTAGCGCGTGGCAGCTCGGAAAACGTGACCTTTGTCTTCAAAAACTCCTCCCTCCCCGACCACGCGGTGTGTTTGTCAGCTGGCAGTCTCTCTCGTCGATCTAATATGTCAGGATATGCCGTGTTAACCTTTTCACGCACTTGACTCGTCTTTGAAAGCGCGTCTTAGAAGCCCCAGCGAGTGAGAACGAGGAAGGGGGGGGTGATAGGTCATGAGCGATTGCGATGCTAAAGCGGCTACGCTAAGCGCCTTTGCATCTTGACGACTCGTTATCTCCTCGTCCAAATCTCCTCGCCTGGCCTGTCTTCTGTGATAAAGAGGGAAGGGCACTTCCTTCCGTATTGGAAGGGATCTTATTGCGGCTACACCGGGGCTTGAACCACCAATCTTTCTGGCCCCAGTCATGTACCTTAGCCACTGGGCGACAGGCCGCCCCTACCTGTGCTATTCAAAGCTTTCAGAACATCCAGAAAATCAAAAAATAAAGAAAGGTCTAGTCACAGAGGCCATCAGCTAAAGCATTTAAAAACTTGTTTGTTTAAGGAGCATGTCATCAATTTCTTCATAACTCACTTTGCCCATAACCATTTGTAGACGTTGTGCAAGGTTTTGTTTTTCTTGAAATTACAAACTAATTTTTTATTTATTTTATTTTATAAATGTATCCAAGCGTATCCGTTTCAGACAGGACTTTTTATCAGTGTTGCAATGTTTTCCCTTACAGCCTCCCGCGGTAAGCCACCGCTCAGTGTGTGTTTTCTTAAACCACTCAGTCACCCGTAACAAATGGTGACATTTATCAAATTGTGTAACCATTGAGAGTGGTTGTCAGCACATTTAAGAGAGACATTTTTAGCACTTGTATCTGAGTCGCCAGATGGTTAATGTCAGGGAGATGCAAATTTGAGAACTGTCTGCTGTCAGACTGGGAACATTGATTACAAAAAAACCGCCTGATTTTTGTCACTTGTCATGATTTGCGTTTCGTGGGCTCTGTGCTTGACACCAATCTTGAGATGATGGAATAAGGACTAAATTTTGCATGGAGATGCAGTTTCATAGAATGGACTCGGATGTAACATTGCTTCAGAGAATTTATCACTTTTCTTAGACTTTCGTACACACACAAAATATAATTGAAAATAAACTTCACAAGCAAATGTTTCTTCTTCTTCTTCTTCTTCTTCTTCTTCTTCTTCGTGACTTAAAAACGCACTTGCTTTTGCTTGTAAGACAAAGCAGACAGGACAGATATTGTGCTGACAGTTCATGCCAACCAATAGTGGTCTTTCAGCTGCATTACCCACACTCTTCTCTGGCCACACTGCTTCTATATAAAGATTGTTACTAGACAAGGAGAGGACAGGTTGACACATTTTTAGAGATTGTATTTGTTACATGTACTGTATACACTGTCAGAAAAAGGGTTCTTTGGCTTTTTTCTCCATAGAGGTGTGAAAGCTTCAAGACAGAGATTTTGCCTGACAAACTCTTTGGTTCACCGATGGAATCACAGTGCTCCTTTTGGAACCATTTTTTTCTGAAAGTGTACAGCATGCATTCATTGCCATAGAAACACCACCAGGCCTTTGCTTCTCAGATACCCTTATCCAGAAGGGCTTATAGGTCATCCATTTCAAAGCTCTATACTGTATTTTTATACAAGCAATTCTGGTTAAAATCACTTGGGTTGCACCCTCCCGGGATTTGAACGTTCGGCCCCATTCCCTTCCCCTTTCTTCCCAGCGAATCGATGTGCACGCCGTAACGAAAAGCGCCGCGGCTGTGTTTGCACGTAGTAAAGGTGATGTTTATTCATGCAGACGTTGCGCGAAGCCTCGCGTGTTTGCGGACAGGATGTTGATCCCGGAGCGGATGTTTTTTTGTTTTTTTTTCCCGCGCAGGCGTTCCGGAGAAGCCGGAGATCGACGGGCTCCCGAAGCCGGCGGTGGAAGGGGAGCACATCACGCTCACCTGCGTCACCTACGGCAGCAAGCCCGCCGCCGACATCAGGTGGTTCAGGAACGAGAAGGAGATCAAAGGTACGGGACTGTTACGTTCTCAGGCGTCCAGGGGTAGGAGGGAGTACGCAACAAAATTATAATGAAATAAAAATGACCGGGAGGATGTATTTGAGCGCTATTGGAGTGAAAAGGATCGAACAAACCAGGTTTGAGGTGCAATAAGTGTATTTACAAGAATTTACAGTGGCGGTGCTATTTACAGTTTTCAAACAAAAACTCACAAGACAAAGACACATGGGGTACGAGGCCAAGGGACCTGGGTGTTGCCAAATCAATTAAATTAACAAAACCAAAGAGAGCTAAAAATAAAATACATACTAACTGTTCACTGAACGGGATCTATCCGGGCCGGGATTAGATCGCTGTTCGCCCCGAACTTTTACTTATAACTAAATGCCACTTTCGACTATGTTTCTTCAGGAATACCAAGTCCAGTAATCACCGAAATGACCTTCCCAAATTCTGTTTCTGAAGCGAAATAGTAATAAAAAATTGCGAGATGTTCATAATGCAAATAACCACGCGTTACAACAGTAGTATGCAGGAGAGCGTCTCTGAACACGCAACGTGTCAAATATCTAAGTGGATAGGCTACAGCAGCAGAAGACCAATAAGTCTAGCCATACACTCAGTGAGGTATTTATTAATGTACTTTTCCCATCAACTGCTAATAAGTAAGCAACAGTGCATGTCTGTCTCTGTGCTCTGCTGCTCTGGCTTGATCAATGTTATTTGCACCGATTACCAATAAGGATTTATTTAGGATACCTTTGGTCTTCTAAGATACCAGAGGAAAAACCCAGATTTGCTCCAAAGTAAAATGACGCCAGGATCTTTTCCTGGATAGATGGTTATTTGATGAACACGAGGGAGCGTATGGTGCCCAGCGAGGAGTTCCGACCTTGGAGACAGGCTTCAGGCCAGATGGGGAATGGAACGAATTGCTCACGTTCTTGCTGGAATTAATTACGTAGATTAAGGTTTGAGATCTAAGTCCTGCGAGATTCATTTAACAGCTAGGATAAAAACCCGACGCTCTACCTTTGTATTCTCTGGGATTTGGCCCGTGTCATGTTAGCCCGGACGAAATCATCCCTTTTTAAGAGATTAATGGAATGATAGATAACAGCTTTTTTATCGGAACAAGAAGTCATAGGTGTCTCTGGGAAGTTGGGCCTGTTTTTGTAGCAAAATAAGGCTCCTTGGCCTCCACTACTTTACAACTGAAGTTAATAACTTCTCTTGATAAAAGTACAAGTATTGATGGTAAGATTTCTGCTCATCAAATCAGGCAAGTTTTCTTATATTAGTGGACACACTGGTTAGATATTTGTGTCGATTTGTAAATAGCTATGCCCTGGATGTCATCAACATTCAATGTTCCTCTGTCATCAATCAAGAAAATGTAACATTGCAAACAGTTAATTCACAAACACTTATTGAGAAGGGAAGTAATGTGGAATGAAACGTATTTATTAAGGCCACACGTCTACGAGTCTGGGACTACATCCAATATGACCTTCAGAAGTTATACCAGAGCAAACCAGGCAAATTGCAAATGGCAGACACACAAATAGACAGGACCAGCGCTCTGTATTGGAGCAATAATTCCCAAGGCTAGGACCTAGTTCTCTACTGCGGGCTCTGATGAATATGAATGTTGTTATTGCTCGTATGAGTTCACGCAGAGTGCCTTCACACAGGCTGAAGGACATGGGTTCACTGCGGCTGCTCGAATGCTAGTCTTGGGGCCCGGTGGACCATGGGTTCACATCCCATCCGAGACGTTTGTAGCTGGTTCTGCCCTTGAGAGAGGATCCCAGGGTATAGAAATGAGAAACACAACTTGCGCATATTTTATGGCACTCGAGATGAGGGCATCTGCAAACCAAATAAAATCAGTAAATAATGAATCAGGCAATGTAAGCAATGAATACAAATGCATGTTAATGTGGTGAAATAAAATAAAAAATTGGTTAACTGTGTACATAGACAGGGATGGGGGCCGAAGCCTCGAGGTTTGTATAGTGAATTGTGCTTACACGGATAAAATTGATTTGATTTCTGATTTGGATTCGGTCAACATTTGTCCTTAATTTTGAAACAATTACCTGAGGGTTAGCGAGCGAGGGAGTGCTTCTTCTTCTGTGGTTTGGCGGGTGCAGAGATAATCAATTACCTCGCCAAAGTGTCGATGTGAATGAAAAAGTAAAACTTGCTTTTTGTAAGTCAACCTTAAGGACAAATTCTGATTGAATCAAGGCCAGAGACTGTAGCCATAGATACCTGAATTACTTTGAACGCTTGTAGGTGAAAAGCTTGCTACGCCGATGCTATTAGAATTAGCCACTTGGAATGCATACCTCTGCCGTTAATTTGCTTTTTCAACCCTTTTTGTTGTGTTCATCAAAAGTTCCCTAATCTGCATGATTTAATCACCTGTCTGAAAGCAAGCTTATGGAAAGGGAATTAGCAGCCAGACCTTTTGACCGTGGATTTTTCTTTTTTTTGCACACCTTCTCGATTAAGAGATTGTTTATGCAAAAGAACAGCTTGGTGCATAAAATAAGCTCATTGCTTTAAATAGAGCTCTTTTCTGCATCCGAAGCCAATCGCTTTGTGCTGTCACACTGTCTGTCAGGGTTTTTAAACTGTGGCTTAATGCTGTGAATAATAATGTCCGTTGGTTTAACTGTACTTTGTGATTGTCTAACAAATTAATTTACCAAAATTAAAGTTTTTTTAAAGTGTGGTACAGCTCATCTACTAATTGCTTAGCGGTGAAATCGCCTGGAGGCAGAGAGAGACGGGAAATGAGTAGGTATCCATTTGGATAATTAACAGTAATGCAGATGCCTTCTAGTCTTCTTCTAGGGGACTGTCGAAGCCATTTCCATTTCCAATTCAAGGAGGGGAAATCAATGAAAGAAATGCTCTATATTGTTTTGTATTTGTGTAGGAGAGGGGGTGGGCACTTGAGTCAGACACTTCAAATAGCATTAAAACCCATAAAGATGACTGGAATAGAAAATATAATAAAGGTCTTTTTTTTTTTAAACTTGTGGACTTGTGGTGAAATGTACTCTGCCTTAACTGGCTGTAATTTTTATTATCACACGGCACTAGGGCACATTCAGCACACACTGTCCAAGAAGCCATTTTGTTGTTGTTGTTGTTGTTGAAGAACCTGTCCGCTGCTGACGTATGTTCTTGAGAGGATGGCATTAACCGCATAGGGATGCGAATCCAAAGCTGCTTTTAATGTGGAGCTCAATCCCGAGGCAGAGTTAACATGCACTACGACGAGCAATGCATGATGGGAGTCACGTGTGCAGCGGATCAGCATTTTGAAAGCGAGAGTGACGTTTTTTTTTCCAATATTTTGACAGCCTGAAATGTGTTTAACAGAAATGTTCTTCAAATAAGTTATATGGCACGGTTTCCTCGGCTGGTTCCCACTCTTTCTCAGCATTCACAAAGAGGACACCTGGGGGCAACTTGCTACTGAAGCACTGACAGACATTTTCTGCTCATTCTTACAAAAACACACTGCATTACAGGCATTAGGCAGACACCTACATGTACAAATGAGAAATATGAAGACGTAAGGCTTGTGTTATGATGGCATCCATAAATATCTTCAAACTTGTTAAATGAAATGTAAACAACACCAAAGTATAAATTCCAAAATTGTATTCCTTCATATTTTTACTCTCGACACATTTTGAGTCTTGCAGAATGAAAGCGGTTGGTGTTATACTAAATTCAGCTTTCACAGGGCATTTACTATGCTATCTGTGTAGAAAGGGAAAAAGGCAAGTAAACATATTTGGGTGCAGGGGGGTACAGAAGCCTCTGTCCGTATGTGGAATGGGGATGGGGGGGGGGGGGGGGGGGGGGGCATATGGTGCTCAACATATTAGAGTTTTTTTTTATTTCCATATAATGCTCACTTTAACCATCAATTTAATCTTCAATATCTTCTCAGTGCCGAGCATTGAATAAGTCTGTTCATCTGTTCATGTCTGGATCACGGTTTTGGGCTCCCTATTAGAATGTATTGAATGGAATAAATTGGCTCAGGGAAATTATAAAATTCTTAGTTATACCTCATTTCGAGGACTTTCTGGAAGGTTCTAGGGAGGGGAACGAGTGAAGTTACCGAGAAAGGTGTCGTATCTTAGTTTGTCAGGAAACAGAGGGCAAATAATTCACATTGGCAAAATAATTTTCGTCTCCAAATGTAAAAGAAAAATGTATGCATTTCAGCTCAGTTCTTTGAACAGAACCATAGATGTCAGGTGTAAAATTGGTTTCAAGAAAAAAAATTCCTTGTCACTTGAAAGTACTTCCTCACATGGAGGTATTAGTGCATGAAATAACTTGCCAAGATTTGTAGTGGAATGCTTCAAGACGCAGTGATAAATTTGCTCTAGATTATAGGCAAATGATCATCCAAGACAACTCAAATTGCCCATTCTCGTAATTATGACTTTCTGTGGTCCAAACGATCCCAAGTTACCCCATTTTCAATTTTGCGTTGTGACTGATTGATCTCCATTTATCCCCTGGACTGTTCATTTCTGATTTCCGTTCAGTCATACCTGTAAGGGGGAGAAAATATATCTGCAATTTCCTGCCTTAATACTCTCTGATTATACTCCACTTTAATAATCATATTGTTTATAAAAAGTCAAAATATCACAAAATAACAATTCATTATTTTCATAAGTTCCCTATACAGTCCCTAGCGTGGCTACCACTGTTCTTTCGATAATAGTGTGAACTTTATATCTGGTTCAGTAGGCTGGAGGTCTCGCTCATAGTGACAGAGGACAAAGCAACCTCGGAAACTGAAATGTGCGCAAAAGAAAACCAGCAAACCACTTTCAACGTTCCTATGTAGCACCAGTATACAGGCACATATTTGTCCTTGTGTATACGCACAACTGTGGTAACCAAAGCTCAGATGGCATTCCTTAAGATAATGTACAGGATGTGGAGATATTGTATATGGAAGGGTCTGATTGAGTCATGAATGCACGGTATGCCAACATTTAAGACCTTACTAGAAGACCCTAGAGAATTCAGCAGTGTTCAATCCTGGCCCTTCCTGTTACAAATTTCACTCCCATGCACTCCAATCTGGATTTGGGAGGGTTCCAGGTTTTATCAGTGCGGTTATCTAGCTAACTCAGTAATCCTGCCTTGCTCAAGGTCCCAATTGCTGTTTGGATCTTATCATGGATTTGAACCACCAGGGCTTGAACCACCAACCTTCCGGGTCCCAGTCATGTTCAGTACTGTGCAGAAGGCACCCTAAACTTTATTATATATATGTTTATTTTTTTGTGTGTGTTAGTATAAAAGCGCACATTTGAGATTTCCAAATATTCATTTTCCAAAAGATTTAACTTTACTTTTTGTATTTCATTTAAAAAAGTAACATATTGCTGTAAGCAATTGACTACTTTTTACATATAAAATTGATCAAGGCTGTCTGAGATCAGAAGCAAGGAGCTAACCAAAGTCTGCAGAAGAACTGTGGCAAGTTCTCCAACATGCTTGGAACAACCTCCCTGCTGATTGTGTTATAGAACTACAGGACAGGGTGATCACAAAACATATTGATTTGATTCAGTTTTTAACTATCCTGCCACATTACTCAAATGTAATGTAAAATGTATAGTACATTTATTTTTGAAAGAATCTTATCTGTACAGAGTTATACAGGTGCCTAAGACTTTTGCACAGTACTGTACCTTAGCCACTAGGCTGGAACTTTTTTGATCTCCAAAAATTCTGGAAGATTTGATCTCAAAAAATTGTGTTGGCTCCATTTGCAATGGAGGCCTTCTGGAGTGCTGATTGATGACGTCATCCAATGAGTGGTCCAATCAGTAACCTCTGGCCATCTCTGGTGACATTAACCGCATGCATGTGTATTACATAACACATATGGTAGAATCAATCAATAACTATTAAAATGTAATCTCCAGTGCTGCTTCTGATCCATGATTTCGATATCAATAATACATGCACCTTAATCGCATTTTCAACCAGATATGCTTCTAAGCATTTTCCGACAGCTCTCTTGGGGAGATTGAAGTTTTAAATGAAAATTTTGCTACCTTCAATTTTTTTTTTTTACATGTATTTTATTTCATTTATTTATTGCATTTACAATGAGGGAGAAAATGAGGTTCAATTTTTCGCCATGGCAACCCCACACCCTCTGTCGGAATACTCCAGCACTGAAAGATGTAGGTGTGCTACTGAAGTGATAAATTGGCAACGAAAAAATCGGATAGAAAATTCCATACTTTGGATGCAAGCTTCTCACCTGATAATCCATTCTCAACACCCCTAAGACATCTTCCTCCAACTTCAAAAATGTGAAGTTTGGACCCCAGCCCCTGGGAAATATACACTCATTGAGCACTTTATTAGGTATTTATTAGACTTATTTGTCTTAAGAGGTTTGTTGAGTTGTGTGTTCAGAGATGCTCTTCTGCGTGCCGCTGTAATGTGTGGCTATTTGCGTTACCGTCACCTTCCTGTCAGCTTCCACCAGTCTGGCCCCTCTCCTCTGACCTCCCTCATTAACAAGGCGTTTCTGCCCGCAGAACTGCTGCTCACTGGATGTTTTTTGTTTGTCACACCATTCAATGCAAACTCTAGAGAGTGTTGTGAGTGAAAATCACAGGAGATCTGCAATTTCTGAGATATTCACCATGCTCTCTGGCACCAACGATTAGTCCATGGTCAAAGTCAAGATCACATTTCTTCTGAATTTAGTCTGAAAAACAGCTGAACCTCTTGACCCATGTCTGCATGTTTTTATGCATGTGGTTGCTGCCACATGATTGGCTGATTAAATATTAACATTAACAAGCTGGTGTACAGGTCGTTACTAATAAAGTGCTCAGTGAGTGTATATTTTTTTATACAGATTTAGATTTTTTTTTTTAAAGGAGGAAAAGGTTTGAATCATACACCAAACATTGGAAAAAAGCAAACCAAAATTTTTTTTATATATATATATATATATATATATATATAAGATATATAAATATTATATAAGATATATAAATGACCCCCCCCCCCCCGCCCAAAAAAACCATTTCTTTCCAAACGTGCTTTGTGTTGACCAGGTGAATTCTCCAGTAACCATGGTCACA
This sequence comes from Conger conger, assembly GCF_963514075.1. Taxonomy (NCBI): domain Eukaryota; kingdom Metazoa; phylum Chordata; class Actinopteri; order Anguilliformes; family Congridae; genus Conger; species Conger conger. The sequence continues at coordinate 56,553,803 of NC_083766.1, forward strand.
TCTCAGACATTTGCTCAGAAGCAGGTGACTTCCCCCCCCCCACCTCACCCCGCTCATTTTTGGACGGGCAGGCGGCCGGACAGGCCTGCGAGGGCCCTTCACAGCAGCTGCTTCAGCCTCTTCCCAGATAATGAGAGCTTAGCTGGCGCCCCCTCCCCTGGCCCCGCGCGCGGAGGCTGGCGTGCCCGCTCTAAACGCTACGCTCTAAACCGCCTCGCCCGCCAACCGCTGGCCGGCTGCAGCGGCCTGGCTCCACGCGAGCCCTTCAATTTTACCCTGTCACCCCGCGCCATGACTGCCCGTTACCACACTCCCACTGATGGTCCCCTTCAGGGCCTGCCCGTTACCACACTCCCACTGATGGTCCCCTTCAGGGCCTGCCCGTTACCACACTCCCACTGATAGTCCCCTTCAGGGCCTGCCCGTTACCACACTCCCACTGATGGTCCCCTTCAGGGCCTGCCCGTTACCACACTCCCACTGATGGTCCCCTTCAGGGCCTGCCCGTTACCACACTCCCACTGATGGTCCCCTTCAGGGCCTGCCCGTTACCACACTCCCACTGATGGTCCCCTTCAGGGCCTGCCCCTTACCACACTCCCACTGATGGTCCCCTTCAGGGCCTGCCCGTTACCACACTCCCACTGATGGTCCCCTTCAGGGCCTGCCCGTTACCACACTCCCACTGATGGTCCCCTTCAGGGCACTGCCCCCGGCCGTCGAGCTGACACTTCTGTCTGCAGTCCAGAGCTGCATATTTAGACTTGGAATCTTATTTCTACTTCTTTTTTTTGCCAATGAGGGGTGAGGCGGTTTTACTAATTTAAAGATTTGCCAGTGAAAAAAAAAAAAAAAGTCACTTGTCAAGCAAACGGTAACTTAAAGCAAATTAATATTTTCTACTTGAGAGAGAATAGCGCTGATTGCCAGAAACAGTTAACAAAGCGCTTTTTTGCAGTGTAGAAATGCATGACGTTGATGCACCAGTGCGTTTCAACTGCTTTCTGGGTTTTTCTGGGGGTTTTTTTTGGCCATGCCACCGGAACAGAAAACTGATCAGCTTGCGGGATACACGGCTCCCTAAACCCGACACAGAATGCCCCCTTTTTTTTTTTTCTGGACGCGGTAATTCATCTTATGGGATGAGGACCTAAGCCAGCGGGCGTGATATCATCAGCCTATCCACAGCCAGATCATTAAGCCTGGCCCTGTCCAGAGGATGTGCTCGCTAATCCCATCAAAGTCAGCTGCTGCCCAGCCTGCCAAAAAAAAACCAGCCAATCCACACGCCCAACAAAGGGGGGAGAGGGTGCGTGTGTTCGTTAAAACGGACCTTCAAAAGGCTCCCGCGCTGGACTGTGTCTATGACCGCGGATATCGTGCCAATTTACCCGATTGCTAAATGTTACAAAGTGCCGCTGGGTCTGTCCCTCTATGAATATGTTTAGTTCAGGTTCATATATTTCAAAAATATTTTTTTTATACACAGCCCCTCGCAGCCAAGCCACTCAAAGTGCTAAACAGTGGAGAGGTGTCTCATTTCAGCCCCAAATGTCCCCCATGGCAGACATATATCCTTCTGGATATTCCCAAAATAACTATTAAGACTGGGAGGCAATAAACATTTTATTGTCCGAAAGGACATTCTGGATAAGTGCTATTTTGGATGCCTCTGGAATGTAAATACAGAACTGTGCACTAGACATGCAACTTCTGCTACAAATTCTGATCTGCATTTTCTTTTATTTACTTATTTTTCACAATTTTAGATATTAGATATCAGTTACGATAGTTTTGTGATTCCTTTGTTACTGTGTGATCACTGTTCTCTCTGCTTCATTTTTTAGCAGTTTGACAGTTTTACAGGCAAATGGATCCCACACAAATCGTAACAGGCAAATCAAGAGCCGACTACGCCTTAAAAGGCCTGTAGCAATTAGGCAACCCTTTTCCCAAACGACTTGACGCTGATGTAAAACCTCACCGAACAGCTGCCATTTCCGACCCCTCGGAACGTGTCATCACAGCTCTCGGGCCTGTGTAAAATTTGTTCCAGATTGAAGCGAGTGCCAGAATGTTCCAGAAAAAGATCTCCCAGCAGCCACCTGGGCTGTAACCGCAGCCAGACCCCCCCCCCCCACCCCCCTGGTTTCATCATCATCCGTTTTGTCGTGGTCCGTTTGTCACACGATCGCGGTGAATTCCGGGAAGCCAAACGGCCGCTGGGATCATCTCTCATCGAGTGCCGATCTCCGATTACCTCTGTTTTTTTTGTTTTTTTTTAAAGAGATGGAGATAAGTTTCCACCGGAATGGCTTCCGCAGAGGACCTGACAGTGGCGCACGGCGTCCAGTAGAGGCGGCGTGATTGATGTGACGAGACCGTGCGCTTGAAATGCCGCGCACACCACAGGCAGTGAGAGACCGGCCCCGGGACTCCGCATAGCGTCCGGGAAGGACTTCCTGTCGGGCTCAGAACTAAACGGCAGCCATTTATTTCCCCCGAGCGCGTGCTTCATCGCACCAGAGGGGCCTGGAAGTCCTTGACCTTTCCTTTCCTCTCTCGAAATGGCCGCCCAGACCCTCGGAGTCTGGCTTCAAGGCCAGCCGCTCAACAATGCCGTCGTTAAGGAGCTCCACTCAGCAAAGGCTGTTTCTCTCCTTCACGCCGAACCCCCTTAACCTCTCTGCGGTGCCTCGCTCGGTTGACTCACCGCCCCCTGCCGTCTTCCCCGCCTACCTCGAGGATCCGCAGAGCAGCCCTCAACCGCTCAACCTTAACAGTCGCCACTTCCAGGTTCCATGGTTTTCAGTGCTAATGACCTCTCACCAGGTGTGCCCCAGGGATCGGTACTTGGTCCTCTCTCTTTTTGTCGCTAGACTCTATACTCTTAGTTCTGTCATCTCCTCCCACCAGGTGGCCAAAGGGACCACAGTTATATCTCCATTATATTTTCAAAAGATTTTCAGACCCTACTCACTGGCAATGAATCTCTGTTTTTTTGCCTCAACCCCCACCCTATGAGACTGCATTTCCAGGTCCAGTCTCCTGTCTGTTCTGGTCCCCTGGTGGTGGTATAAGCTTCCCACTATGTGGTTAGAAGAGCAGACACCTGCCAATCTTCTGAGAACGACTGAAAGCCGACCTCTGCAGACTACACCATGATGACCTTTTGCTATTCTCTTTCTTTGTTTGGATTTCCCTTTGGGATATTCTTTTAGGTAGTACTGACTAGAGTACCTTTCTGTAAGTACTAATTATCGATTTGTTTGGTTAATGTTGCACTCGCATTTTCATTTTCATGAGACTAATATTGTTCACTTTTGCAAATTCATATAGCAAAGTGTGTGTGTTAAAGTAAAAAGTTAAACAAATCAGCCTTTGTTTAATAAAAGGAAAAACTTCACCAACCATTCAAATAGTGAATGTGGCTGCAAAGAAAAAGATACTCAATCACCGAGGCAGCCTACTGGATATTTGATTTCAGCTCCTATTGTCTGCCAACTCGGTGCAGTTATGAACATTAAGCATATTTTTTGTCCTTATTGAATTCAGATTTTTCTTAAAGAAAAGGGCAGGGGCCGGGGCTGAATGGATTGCACTTGATATTATCGCTGAGGCTGCCACGCGCTTATGTTAACAATGCCCTTTGTTTGATTAATCTGCGAGGGAAGCCATGAAACCCTATCTGTTCACTCCATCGGGCCCCGCGCCTTCTCCTAGCCTAGTTACGCTCCATTGTGAACAGGCAAACTGATTATCTCGGAATAGCACCTTGGATCAATAGGAATTTACCCCTGCGTGGATGCAGTCCCAGAGACAACATGGCTGTGTGCCCAAATCTGAATTGAAATTTCAAATAGTTAGTGTCTGCATTTATGTTTCTCTCCAGTTTATCTTGCCTTGTCTGAGCCACCAGGGGGATACTTAAGGCTCTCTCTGCGAGAATTAATATCAATGGGCGGCTTGGGCACTGATAGCGACCTCAGTCGCACGGGGAAAGATGAGTGTCTCGAGTCTGTTAAATCGCAGTGTGAAGAACGCTGTTATCTGTGTCATTTCGTCTTTCCCTGAGTCAGTTGGCTTCATGCAAACCCTTTAATGCTGATAGGAGAGTGATCCTGGGGAAAAGAATGGGTGGGAGGGAAGAAGGGAGGAAGCGACAGACGGAGAGAGCGAGAGATCGTTTTGTCTGCTGTTATATCTGTTTATTTTTTCTTTTCTTTTAAGTGATGTCTCTTACCTACTCCAGCTTTCTGTAGGTATTTGTGAGTGAATGGTTTCTGTGACCTTCCTCCCCCCGTGACCCTAACCAGGAATAAGTGGCTTAGACAATACACGGAGGTATGGATGTATTTTCCTTGGCAACACGGTGCCACATATTTCTATGCCAATATCTGAATCTAAGAGAGAGCTAGAAATAAAGAATGAGGGGGGGGGGTGGTAGAGGGATTGAGAGAGAGTGAGAAATAGAGAGAGAAAGAGAGGTTCAATTTGTATCCCTTTATTGGGACATTCAAAAGTATAGAATATCAAAAGAAAAATTCAGGCAACCCCCACAAGCAGAGAGAGAGAGAGAGAGACAGGTAGATAGATAGATAGATAGATAGATAGATAGATAGATAGATAGATAGATAGAGGATGTGTGTGAAAGAGAAAACAGCTCCCTCCCCCTCCCTGAGTTCAGCCTGTAGTGTCACTCAGAGCTGTCTCTACCAGCTACATGGTGCTCAGGTTCTCTGACTGTGTAATCCTGCTAAAGCAGGTCCGTCTGTAAACACAACCCGAAAGCATTTATTTAATACTTTTACACTCTTTCTCCAAACCCAATATCTCAAGTGCACAGTCGATGGGATCGAAAGAAAGAGAGAAAAATAAACATTCGTTTTAAGGTGCCTTTTTTTATTGTATTTTTTTTACGGTTGTGTCTACAAGGTTTTCCTCCTAGTAAAGAATGCTTTCTTCTTGTTTGAGCCCTCAGTAAAAACATTTTGCAGGATGTAGTTCAGTTGAAGTCCTTCTGATGTCTCTGTCGCCGTGAGCCATTAGCAGCGAGCAGTTAATCATGTGACAGAACTAGTCATAGCCGGTTTGGTACATGTCAACAAATAACTGCGGCTGCGAAATGGATCTGACTTAGAAGCCTGACCTTGGAGTGGAAGTGAAAAGTGAGAGCCCCTTTCTCGCCAAGTTTTCACAACACGGCATCAATCCCGAACCCATGAACAAATTAATCGAATAATGAGTTTAACTTTTCTCTCTCCCCAAACCCTCAAGCCCTGCCTGATATAGAATAATGTATTTCTAGCATCCTTCATAAAAATGCATCAATAAATAAACAAACAGGAGACTGGGAAACAAATACAAAATCACAAATGAGTAAAATATGATAAAAGAACATACAATCAGTCTATTACGAAACGAGTAAAAGCAAAGAAATGTAAACACCAAAGATAAAAGTACAATCATCTTAAAGTCATCTTTAAAAAGATGGCTCTTCAGACGGTACTACAGAAAGGGACTGTCTCATCTATCTGGGCAGGGTATTCCATGATGTGTGGCCTTCCTTTAAATTAAAGGAACCATCCCACATCTTTTGTAGAACACTATTATTTGTTGAAGAAGATCTGAGGGCTTGTCTGGGTTGATATTCAGATAAGTAGCCAGTGCTTTCAAAGGCATTTTAAAAGTGTTCCAATTGATATGCAGTGTATGATGCATAGTTCATTTTAGTATTTAATCTCATTTGTATTGGTTCTCTGAGTCATATTTATCATTGTCAGAGTGGCAGCTGAATCTGTAAACAGGTGCCAGTGTCCCTGTGACCTTTCTCTTTGACACCGAGTAAAAAAAGAAAACCCTGTTGACAATGCACATCTATTCATTAATGAAACGCCCCTGCCATCTACTCGTGAATTCACGGTAAGGGCCCAGATATTATACGTGTGTCCGATTGGAATTTCAAAAAGAATAAAAACATTCCCTTTCACGCTTAGGTGTGCGAGCCCGTTCCAGTCGGCGTTTTCAGAAGATGGCGGGAATCACTCAGTCGCCTTTGTTTCCGCGGCCGTTTCCGGATCCCGGCCGTTTGAGGTGGGAAAAAAAATCCCGCATTTAAATCCCGATCGGCCTCACGGTAAACGGGAACGCTAATCACCTCCCCGCCGCGGCCGCGTGGCTCCGGCTATCTCCGAACACCAGGAAAGCGCTCCGACATAAAGCGCTCCCAGACTTATGCCCTTAAAACCCCAAATTAGGAGTGTGAGAAACGGCTTCCGTTTGCTGCAAACTGTGTCCCGCTTTGAGGAGACTCGCAGCGGACGGTGTGCGTAACCGAGATTAGGATTCAGGTTTCTCCCACCACCACCGTGGGCGCCTCTACGGTCTGTGGTGCTTTTCGTTTGGTTATTTTATTCTTTCATCTCGGTATCTACTGTACGTACACACAGGTTATCTTTGAAGGCTTTCCTTCATGAATATTAACTCTCTCTCTCTCTCTTGCACAAACACACAGAGTTACACTTGTTACCCTCTTTTTGAGAGACTAGGATCAGGGGGAAATTGAAAATGGATCTGGGAAGATGGCTGCCGTATGGCCGTGCGTTATCTCGGCGCGGAGGGAGGCTTGCTTTGTGCGGAGCCAGGGCTGCAGTTCTGAAGAGTGCCTTTTCCTGGCGTCGCTTTAAGCCTGCCTCGCCTCTCCTTCTCCGCCCAGGTAAAACGGAGGGGGGGGGGGGGAGAGAGGGGGGGGGAGAGGGGGTAGGGAACCCCGTCAAATGCAGCGGCGAAGAAAAACCCAAAAAAAGCAATAAAAATCAGCACAATTCCCAGAGCTCTGGGGTCTGCATAATGGGACAATACAAAATGGAGGTGTGCCATGTCATTTTGAGAGAAGCAGTAGGACGGAGATTCAGCGCTGTGGGTTTCACCGCGGGGGGGGCTAGGGTGCATATGCTGGGGGGGGGGGGCGACTTCGGTGAGAGGTACCCGCTGAGCAATCAAATAACCAAAAATCAGACCCATTTTCAAATGTATGACTTCTTATAAACCCAGATGGAATTAGTTTTTTTTTTCTTTTTTTTCTCCTTATATTTAAAGTGTCCATTTAGCCACGGGATAACAAGTCGGCTTTTTATAAAAATTTTAAACCGGGGAGGAAATGATGAAAATTCAGCTGCCGGGGGGTCTCACAAGGTGGTCCTGTTTGGTGTGGATTTCCACTTCAAAGCCACGTGTGATTGACAGCTCCCTGCATGCTCACATGATGGGTTGAAAGGGTAAAATGCTGATTCCATAATGCATACGTAAAATAGTCCAATTCTTACTGTATGACCCCCTAGTGTGCATTTCAATTGGGCACACTTTAATAGCCATTTTAAACAGGGAAAGGGGAGTCAAAAGACCAAATTCAGTTCCAATTGCTGGAAGTATGTTAGAAATAGGAATATTAACAGTGTATTTCTTTAATGTTTCTATATACAGAATTTATCAAGCTTAGCATTTGATTGCATGGGGTTTAAAGTAAAAAAGAAACATTAAATGTGACAGAAGTGGAGAGTAAATTTGATTAGACAGAACCAGGTTTGCAAACTGTTAGGATATGTGGCCTTTAACCCTCTCAGGTGTGAGATCACAAATATGTGATTAGATTGAACATAAATTGTACTGTGTAGAGCACAGGTTTCAAACTTCAGTCCTGGACAGCCGCAGTGTCTGCAGGTTTAACTCCAGTCCTGGAGGGTCACAGTGTCTGCAGGTTTAACTCCAGTCCTGGAGGGTCACCGTGTCTGCAGGTTTAACTCCAGTCCTGGAGGGCCGCAGTGTCTGCAGGTTTAACTCCAGTCCTGGAGGGTCACAGTGTCTGCAGGTTTTCTGCACCTGTGGTTCATTCAAGATAGGCTAAAGAATCCACGCACCTTGTTCTCAAGGCCTTCATTGATCATCTAACCATCTTCATCTGAGTGAAAGAAAACCACAAAAACCTGCAGACACTGCGGCCCCCTGGGAATGGGTTTTAATACCGATGGATTAAAACCGTCGACGTCGCGGCTTGCGATGAGCACGCGGATAGCGCTCCACAGACTATGCCAATGAGACACCCCTCACTTTCCCAAACGCCTCCTCTTCAAAGGGTTACGGAGGAGGCAGTGTGTCTGGCTGAATGAATCACTGTGGGGTTCGGAGGCTCCAGCAGTGGACCCCGCTCTCCGCATCGCGATGGAGCCGCGGACCCCAGGGGTGCGGGTTCACCTCAGGCCCCCCGCTCTGTTTGTTTCTTAGTATTCATCCCCACCGATCCCCCCTCCCGCCCAACGCTGCACTCAGATCGCCCGGAGTGATACTCCCCCTCCCCTCCCGCCGCTCCAGCCTTCCCGATGATATCCCCGCTTGCTCCGACACCTTCGAGCTGGGCGGGAAGACTCCCCCCGGGCGACGCTGATTGACAGCTCTGTTGCTATGGCGCTGGGGTGGAGATGAGCGTCTGTGGGGGAGAGGTTCGGTTTTCAGAACACGTCCTAAATACACCCCCCCCCCCCCACACACTCTCACACACACACTCACACACACACACACACACTCACACACACACACACACACACTCACACACACACACCCATACACACACTCACACACACACACCCACACACTCACACACACACACACTCACACACACACACACACTCACACACACACACACACACACCCACACACTCTCACAAACACACTCTCACACACACACACACACACACACACTCACACACACACACTCGCGCACACACACACTCTCACACACACACACACTCACACACACACACACACACACGCACACACACTCTCACACACACACACACACACACACACACACACTCACACACATACACTCACACACACACCCCCCCACACACACACACACACACTCGCACTCACACACACTCCAACCGGCCGTTCTTTCTGAGAGTGTGACCTCCGACTCCTGGTGAATTAGCTGAAGAAGATGAGGATGAAGGGGCGCACACTTTCAGCTGCAATACGGTGAAATAACAGCATCGTATCACGAGACGGACAGCCCACAGCCGATTGACATGCCACAGGCAGGCAGAGAAAGGGTAAGAACCCTACAGTCGGCTCTTCTCATTCGGCCTCACCGCGGGACGGAGACCGGAGTCCATTTCCACGCGTGATCGTTTTCAAACCGGCGAGTGAAAAACAGGAAAAATCGTGCGGCTCTTTTTTTTTTCTTTTTTTTCCACCGATTTAACTTCCCCCCTTTCTTTTTTTTTTCCTGAAGTCTCCTTAGCATAGTCCGCACTCAGCAATTCCCTTTCTGGGGGATTCAGACGCGCTGAAATGTCTCCGTCTGCGTGACACTTTTCAAAGAAACATGTGGAGCGGCGTTCCATAGCTCTGGTGTCACGGAAAGCTCCGGAATAAATTCCCCACTTCTCTCGTCGTCGTCCCCCACCCCCAACCCCCGTCTCATTGAAATTCACAAAAGTTCCCCGGCAAGCTTTGAGTGAAACGATGGGGTATAATTTATGTATTGGAGTGAAAAAGGGAACTTTCAGACACAAAAAAAAGTAGAATTTCTTTCTTCTGGGAAATTGGAACGCTCACCTAGACGGGAAGAACATTCCGAGAAGCCTTTCATCTGATTTGTCATCGTAGATTAATGCCGTTACCGGCATTTCTGTGCCATTTAATCCCCGTTTCATTACGGGTTGTTAAAGACATGCACCTCTACACTAACGTGCAGGTGTGACCGTATAAAGGACACAACAGAACTCTCTATCTCACCTGTATCTTCCATATTTCCTCTCAAGCTCGACGGGCATTTAAAACATCCTCTCCACTTCAGTTGGGATTTGAAATTTGGATCGCAAACGTTGTGTGAAATGTGTCAAACGTGAAGGGAAATACGCTGATTTTGTGAAAGGATAAAAAACTTTGCTAAACGTCTGGTGTGGAAAGATAAGTGCTTATCCCGAGTATTGAGTATTGAAAGTGCCGTCAGCATCTTCATCATACGTTCTGCACACAGTAAGTGACAGGCAGCCATTTTAGATTCAGATTAACACTATGTAATGTGGGACAGAATCCAGTGAGTAACTATTGCGTGATGTAATGCAGTATATGCATAAAGAACTACACTATCCGATAAAGCATAATTCATAGATGAATCCAATGATGGATTACAACAAGCCTTAAGATGGTTTTACTGAATGTATTTTTGTATTGAGTTGTAAGCTTTCCACTCTTTGCTAGATCGAATAGCTTCAGAGGACTTTGGAGTCTTTCATCGAATCCGGGGGTTATTTCCTGAGTTTCAGCACAGAATGGTCATTTCCTTCATAACTCTCTGTTTTCTGTGTGAAATGCTCAATTATCTTTATTTTTAGGTTTTACTCAGAAATTAGTGAGAGTTTTGCCCACTTTCCTGACTTCTCTCCAGCAGGTCTCTCACTTATGATAAAACCATAAACCAGATTAAACACAAAATAAAAGTGTGCAGAGCAGATGGGAGCAGATTTCATTTTATTTTATTTTTTGATTTCTTGTCTGTGACTGTGGTTCTCAAGCGTAGGCTGGTTTTCATTCCAACCACAACTGCAATCCCAGAATTTGAATACGTTGTTTCTTAATTGCATTTTTCATGTTTTGAGGAATTATTTACCCTGTTAAACCACATTACTGTCAGTCTGAAACAGCTATGCGTGCCATGAAGAATAAAATCCCATATTCACAATCTGTTACACTACGTTTGCGTAAAGAGACATACATTTTCTTAATTGATCAATAGACTGTGGTGACTCAAAAAGGCTCCTAATTAAGGGACACATGGCCACCAAAACAAGTTGGTTGACAGTGAAGAATTCAAGGACAAAGCAGATGATAGCAATCCAAGCCTGCATTGCGTTAATACATTTAATACATACATTTATGTTCAGCAACCTTAACCGTTGTGTAGTCTTAACATTCTTTATACTCCCCTTGTCCTAAGGGTCAAAAATTACCCGCCTTCACTAAACCCCGAAAATAAAGCAGCTTAATTTAATTTCTATTTTTAAAATCTATTTTGCATGAAGAAACAACCTATCACTCATCACAAACTTTATCATCAAATTCCAAGTTGAAAAAATGAGATTTTCTCAGCTGTTAAACATAGTGGCGGGTCATTTTTGACCCTTAAGACAACACAAGGGTTAACTGAGCAAAATATTGGGGTTTGAGAATCAGCGGTCATTGCTGCAGTAGTCCTCCAGGCCTCTAGGGGGCCTCAGCCAGTGACTTCAGTCCCGCTCTGGAGCCACCCGTGGTACAACAGTCAATACCCAGGACTCCTAAAGCACGTTCACAGACACGTCTAGCAGAGGCTGCAGTTCTACACCAAACCGCTCCACCAGACATCTTCAGCCGCCGGGGAACGTTAGCGATCAGCGATTAATTGGCCTGCTTAGACCACTGTTTCCTGATTCTGGTCTTGGCGGAGGACTGGGAGTGCCAGTTTGGCCCAAATGGGTCTGCACAATTAGATCTTCACTGAATTAAACCGAGCTAAATTAAATCCTGCTCTGGAGCGATATGATGTCACTTGACAATGATTCATTACTTAAAAACGTATAATAAATTAAAATAAAGGTTTCTCTCGAATGATTAATTAGTGAAAATGACAAGGTTCAGAACACTTGTATCATGGGAGATATGAACCATGCATATACAGTTATATGGTACTTATTTATTTGTCAAATTTTTTTGTATATACCGCTCTACAAAAGTTTGGCAGCTGTCACGTTGATTAAGTGTAATTAATGGTTTATTTCTGTGTTCTCACTTTATCTTGGAAAACCAGAACACAACAAACTGCAATAGCAGCTCTCACCTCAAACAAAAAGAATGAGGAAATAAGCCTAAAATGACTTGAGAAATCTCTGCTCTGATGTGTTCTTGGCAGCTTAGAAACGCCTCCGGGTACACTGCGCTTTCTTCCTCCAGTGACGTATCGCAGGCAGTTGTTGAGAGAAGCCAAGCAACAGCCCAGTCAACCCAGATTCACCGAGCTCAGCTGGAACTAAAACCTGCGCGCACCGCGGTCTGTCAGGAGGGCTTTCAGTGACGCACTGTGAGCTTCTGTGTAGATCAGCAGGATCACACCATGCAGAAATATCCTACAACAGGATTCACACTCTTTCCTCCGCCCGCATTTCCCATGAATAATACAGAGCCGCCATGTTAGTCAGCCATACACCACCACCACGGGGATGTTCACACGGAAGGAAATGCATACCATTTTCATTTTGAAGGCCAAAAGTTAGAAAAGTTCTGACTTTTAGGCCAAAACTTTTGGGGTTAGATGGATGTCGAGGCTTGTGCAGATGTCAAAACACCACAGCAAGTACAGAACATTCAGTCAAATTGGCCAAAAGACCGCCGCACGAATGAGCTTTGCTCCCTGGATAAATGCACGTTGTAACGGTCCATCTGCAAAGAAGCGAAAAACATATAAAATCAATACTACTGTCAGGAACGTTGTGTGTGAGTGTTTTTTTGTTGTTGTATTTTTAAGCGATTGGAGAGGGGATAAACATCTGAGGGGAAAAAATGTACATGTAAAATGAGCTGGGGACTAGGTTTGTGAGCGTACCCAGAGGACAGAGCGGCGGAGATTAGCGCAGTGGAGGGTGTGCGCGCGCGGGCTGGTGTGAATCCGAGCGGCTGGAGGATAGCGGATAGCGCTAGCGTAGCGCGGGTGTGGGTAGCTCTGTACGCTGCTGAGCTGGCGGGGGGGCGGGGGGGGTTCACACTTGGCAGACGGGGATACTTCTGCCCTAATCCCCCCCCTGACGGTGTTTTCAATAACACCGTCCCATCGTCCTTCACACTGTCCGCCCCACTGACCTCCCAATCCCTCCTCCTGTCCTCTCCCGGAATAATGAGCAGTCCGGAACGTTCTCTCTTTCCCTTTCGGCAGTCATTCAGGTCACTGCCGCGGGAGAGGATCCGAGGAATAATTGGAAGAGCGGGCACGAAACGTCTGGACAAACTGTTTGGCGAGGGGTCAAACTGTGGTCAGCGCTGAGCGGTTTGTTTGAAGAAAACAACCTAAAAAAAAAAACCTTACTTACTTTGGAAGTCAAATTGAAGGACGAACGTTGATTGAATCTGAGCCTTCTTGCCCGTTTGTTAATTACCATCGGTGCAAGGACCCCCAAGCTGCTTTCATTTCTGGGGTCCCCCTGGTCAGTGAGATTAAACCGTCTGTTCTGTTTGTGTATTTTTTATTAGACACAAAGCACCTCATGGACCTGGCTAGTAACTTGCTCACACACTCGGAAACGCACACTTGCGCACTCACTCGCTCGCTCACTCACTCACTCACTCGCTCACTCACTCACTCACTCGCTCACTCGCTCGCTCGCTCACACACTCACTCGCTCACTCGCTCGCTCGCTCACTCACTCACTCACTCACTCACTCGCTCACTCGCTCGCTCGCTCACACACACACTCACTCACACACTCACTCACATTCACACACTCACTTACTCACACACTGACTCACTCACACACTCACACACTCACACACTCACTCACTCACACACTCATACACTCACTCACACACTCACTCACTCTTTCACTCACTCTCTCTTGTTTAGCAGGCTGAAGCTTCTCCACAAGGGGGAGCTACTCCCATAACTGAAATGGGTGACACTAGTATTTCTGGTGTGTCAGCCTGTTTCGCATTCTACCCTCGACATGAAGGACTCTTTATTGTTTACTAGCTCAGCGAGGTTGTGGAGGGGACCCGGGTGGTACATAAGAGCGGTGCTTTGCCTCAATGACGCCGTGCGCTCTTGTTTCCGGAACACCAGGTGCCAAGGAGGTGAACGCCAGCGGGAAGACCTTCACGGTCCGGAGTTCCCTGCAGCTGCAGGTGGACCGCAACGACGACGGTGTGGCCTACACCTGCCAGGTGGACCACGTGTCCCTGGCCTCCGCCCCGCAGCAGGCCATCGAGGTGCTGGAGGTGCACTGTGAGTAGGGCCTGCGAGGTCTTCATCATCATCATCATCATCATTACCATCATCATCATCACCATTATCATAATATTAATCTTCATCATCATCATCATCATCATTATCATTACCATCATCATTATCATTACCATCATCATCACCATTATCATCATATTAATCTTCATCATCATCATCATCATCATCATTACCATCATCATCACCATTATCATAATATTAATCATCATCATCATCATCATCATTACCATCATCATCACCATTATCATAATATTAATCTTCATCATCATCACCATTATCATTACCATCATCACTGTCATCATCATCACCATTATCATCATATTAATCTTCATCATCATCATCACTATTATCATTTTCACTGTGAGTAGGGCCTGCGAGTACTTCTTCATCATCATCATCATCATCATCATCATCACCATTATCATAATATTAATCTTCATCATCATCATCACCATTATCGTAATATGAATATTCACCATCATCACCAGTGTCATCAGAAACACGGCTGGGAATGTGCTTATTGTGATCAACAACATCATAAATATCAACATCATCCTCATTTATAATAATTATCACCTTTGTCATCACTCATAAGAATCATCACCTTTGTCATCGTTCATAGTAATCAACATCATCATCATTCATAATAACAATCACCTTCATCATCATTTATAATAATCAACATCATCCTCACTTATAATAATCATTACTTTCATCATCATTTGTAAAAATCATTGCCTTCCTTATCACTGTCATCAGCATAATAATAATAATAATAATAATAATAATAATAATAATAATAACAATCATCATCATCATACAATCATAAAAAGGTTATTTGGCTAGTTTCCACAAAGGAACCCTTTTTGATAATGTAAAGTGTGAAATCTCCCAGACAAATTACCATTTTTCCTGACACAGAACCCTATAATATGGTTCTTCTGTAGAATGACAGGGTGTAACTATCACCATCATCATCACTATCAACATCATAATTAAACATCAGCAACATCATAATCATTTATAATAATCACCCATCATCATTAATGCAATAAGAATAATAATAGTCATAGTAATAATGGCTTTTCATCATTATCATCATCAAAATAATAATAATCACTATAATCATAACCATCTTCCTTATAATTACTGTCACAGATCAAAACTTTCATCTTCATTATCATGATAGTCACAATCATCTTCATCATTATCGCAATAACTATGATCATCTGACTTCGTTTTTCTACAAAGACAGGCTCAGCCTAAACTCTGTTTACAGGAGAGGCCCACAGATAGAATAAAATGGCGGCTTAGCGGCCGGCGGTTGACTGAGGCTCTCTGTTCTGCCCGCAGATGCCCCTCGTGTGGAGATCGTGCCCTCTCTCACATTCCCGCATGAAGGACAGTACTTGAAGTTGGACTGTGTATCCAAAGGAAACCCTGTGTAAGTCATACAGCAAGATTATTATTATTATTAAATATCATTCATGAGATGATTTACTGTTCCACTGAATATTTATACATTCATAGCATAATAATCATCATATGAATAGTAATAATAATATGAATGTGTTTATTATTATTATTGTTGTTATTCTTTTTTATGTATTTACATATGTGGTAGTATTAGCAGTAGTAGACCAGTACCAGTCAGTACAAGTTCAAAGGCTTAACTAGCCCATTTAATTCTTGTTTTTTATGACTGTGTTAAATAGAAAATAAAATGATTTTATGACAAGGGGTCAGTGGCTGATAGCTGTTTGATAAATGCTCCCGATTAGAGGCTGATATTCTCCGGGCTCAGGTCACTGTGCGTTAGAACGGCCATTTTGTGAGTCAGCCGCACTAACAACGGCAAGGTTAGCGCATGACAAAGCACAAAGCCCTTGATGCTGACATCCCATAATATCTCTTTTGTACTCATTAAAATAATAATTTAAGCTGAATTGCTTTTTATATGGGGCTCGGAAGGCTCAACAATGGCACGAGAAGAGAGAGTTGGCCGGATATTGATTTTACACGATGTAGTTTCATCCTCCTGCCTGCTTGCCAAGGTCCACCTGAAATTCGATTTGGAGCCGGCGGTATATATTACCCGCTCAGCTCTCAGTGTGTAACGGGGTTTTGGCTCCACCCCTTTGGGGCGGCACGGTGGCGTAGCGTTCAGCACCGTTGCCTCGCAAGGAGGAGGGTTTCCGGGTTCGGTTCCCGGGGCGGCCAGATCCTCTCTACGTGGAGTTCGCGTGTTCTCCCCCGTGTTCGCGTGGGCTTGCTCTGGGCACTCCGGGTTTCCTCCCACATGCAAAGACACGCGTGACAGGCTGGGTACACTCCAGCCGTGGACAGTGACAGTGACCGTGAGCGAGGCACTGCCCTCAGAGCTGGAGACGGCCCCCGGGGGGCCCCCTGTTTAACGCTGTGGCCCCTTCCCCCCCCAGGCCCGAGCCAGTGAGGTGGACCAAGGACGGGGCGGAGATCACGGACCTGGAGAGGATGATCGTGGAGGGCCGGGATCTCACCATCATGTCGCTGAACAAGACGGACAACGGCACGTACCGCTGCGAAGCCCGCAACGACCTGGGCATCAGCGCGGCCGAATACACGCTCTACGTGTACGGTGAGTTTGGCCGGGGTTCAGGGCGGAGAGTCGGTCTCCCGGCGCTCTGAGCTGCACCCCCCCGCACGCTGGACGATTTCATCTCCGGATTTACTTTAAAAAACGTATGGACAGTGATTGCACGCAATATTGAATGTGACTTCAACTTACATGCACTTCATCAGCTGAAACACTTCAGCAGTTCCTATAGGCTTAATAATACTGTGTGCACCCACTGTCCATAATTGTATGAAGTTAAAACTCCAGTTTTTTGGAGTGTTAAAGACTCCCTGGGGTGCTTGAGTCCCAGGCTTGACATAGTACTAGATACTCTGGACCCTGGGAAGGTGAGGGGCGGGAGGTAAACAATCAGAACAGGTGGGCTGAACCGCTGTTTGGGTCCACCTCAATTCCTGAAATTGTATATATATATTTTTTTCCATTTAATTTCCATGCTAAATGATGCCAGTGGGGCTGGTGTGCATTCATATAATGTATGTTCACTAATTAATAATTATCTTTTGATTTACATGCATGAAAAAGAGAAAGAAGAGGATAAACATGCTATGTAAGCAAAGCAGTGATACACTTGTTCAGGGCTAGGGAAGAAACCAGAAACAGGCATGTGTGCAGGTCCCCACCCTTCAAATAGAAGTTATAATAATTATAATTAATTATTAATTAATAATTAATTAAGGAAAGAAATTGAAAAAGCACCATGAAAATAACACACAATAAGTAATAATTCAGAACCGGTGGTGTATATATGGTGTCCCACATGATCATAACGTGCTGTAAAGGGAGGGGGGAAAGCCACAGCTCATATCTGTACCTCACTTGTGAAGAGTCACCGCTCACTGGTTGATTCTAAGACCAGCTTTGAGTTTCGGGTCCTTGTTTCCAGAAATAAACTGAAACACAGGGTTGTAGTCGGCCGCGTTTCTGCGTGTTTCCTGGAGGGGGAACAGAAGACCTTGGAAAGCTGAGCATCAGAGATTTCGGAGCAGCTGCTATTGGCAGCGAAGATGACCTTGGACAGAAAATATCTGACATCCTCAAAAACAAGGGCTGGTTTGAAGACGTGGCGGAGAAAAGCTAGTTGGGTGCGAGATGGAGGCTCATTTTAGCGTCAGTGTTCCAGACTCACAAAAGGCCCAGTGTTCTCATCACCCTCCGACCGATTTCTCTCTACTGCCGGTTTGACCTTTAAAATCATCTGTAATGGCGGCTCTTAACAAATGTTAAGTATTGATAGCTGTCCATAATTCCGCCTAATTTATGTTCTCCGTGATACGGTCCACTGCCGCGCGTAAATGGAATTTTGATGGCGACCACTGCACAAGAATGACAACGTTCCATCCCGCCGGATAAAAGATTTCCGGCTTGAAAGCATTCCTTCACCACTCCAGGAATCCAAGGCCTTTTTTGGGTTCTGAATCGAGCGGAAGCAGACCGAGCCAAGGACCCTCAAGGCAACGTGGGGGTCTGACAGGAGTGCCGTTACAATTTAGCCATTTATCAGAAGCTTTTTAGCCAAAGCAGTTTAAAGAAAGTGCCAGTAAGTTTGGAAGCAAATAGCACTCAAGCTAAAGATGGGGTATCGTTAAAATGAAATCTGTGCCACTGTCGAGGTGCTTGTCTCTAGACCTGTGAGGTAAAGGAAGAAAAATGTTTTTTAATAGAACCGTTCATGGTTCCAAAAGGAACCCTTTTGAAGAATACTATCTAGTTGTTTGTCAGGCAAAGTGGCTGTTTGGTTTCAGCTTTCACACTCACTTCACGCCGATGACAAAGGGTTTCGTAAAGAACTAAAAACGGCTCCTCTGCGGAGACAAACCGAAGGACCGTTTTTTTGTGTGAGTGTCGTAAGAAAAGGTGAAGTTTCAGATGTTTGTGGGAAAACAAGGAGCCTCCCTGACTGATTCCTGACAGAAAATTTGAGCGTCGTCCGCAGCCGCCCCAACGAGCGGGAGAGAAGAGCGATGGTCTGTCGCGCGGAGACGGGGGAATTTTCGGGTAAAAGCGGGCGAAGGCGCTGAAGAGGAGCCTCATTACCGCTGACAGGACCCGCCGAAATACATTTTTTCCACGACGCGCTGATATTCATCACGGGCCGCGGCTCCATCGACCGCGCCCGCCCGCACCGCAAACTAATCCGCTAATGACGGCGGCTCAGCGTAAGGAGCCGCGCGCCTTCTTTCCCAGGCTCGGCGAGCTCCGACATTTATCACCATTTCCAATTATTTATGAAACGTATCCACGGGACGGGGGCTGGAATTAGGACGGGGGGACTGATGATGGAGCGTCTCGCCGAGAGAGGAGAGGGTAATGAATAGGGGAGTGGAATTAGAATCGGGTCTTCAGCCTCATCTGTTTTAACGCCGCCGTGGTAAATGGCCGTGTGATGGGCCGGTGACCGAACCTGGGGGGGGGGGGGGGGGGGGGTGGCAGGACATGGTGCGGCCATGCACAGGGCTCACCTGGAACACCTGTCCACCCAGGCTAGAGTGGACTGAGACATTATTGCACTCTCAGAAAAAAAATGTTCTTTGCCTTGTGCCCATAGGACAGTGGTCCTGGAGAGCAGTAGGGTGCGCTGGTTTTTGTTGTTACTCAGCACTTAACTGGTCAATTAAAGGAGTTAATTACACACCTCACCTGGTTTCTTGGGTCTGAATTGGTTGCTGATATTAAGGCAAAAAAAAACAAAAACCAGCACACCCTGTGGCTCTCCAGGACCAGGAGTGAGGACCACTGCCATAGAGGAACCCTTTTTAGGTCTTTATGGAACCCTTTGTCATCGGTGTGAAGTGTGAAAGCTCCCAGGCAAAGAACCCTTTTGCCCATGAAGACAGGGTTTTGAAACAGACAGGATTCTTATATGGAATTACACAGGGTGCAACGAGGCCAATGGACAGTACAGAACACCACTTTGATCCTTTGTCCTAAATCCCGCGATGACAGATGGCGTCCTGCATTTTAAACAAAATCCTAATATAACCACTGACCCCCAACACTATGAGCAGCACCCCGTCCAATGTCCACCTGGCATTAATAAAAATAAAAATAAAAAAGAGTCTACACCTGTCGTACACCTGACCGAGAGTACCGGGTCAGAACACACAGGCGATTGCAAGAGAAACGATTTTCACACGCGCTGCTTCAAGTATTTATATCTCCCTCTAGTTATGTCCTCATTTTGGCAAATTAAATACAGAGCTTCTCACGACTCTTCAGGCCGCGTTGTTTTCCGGTCGGTACGGAGATATAATCATGAGGAATTAATCACTGCTGATATGCAGGAGGGATCCTCAACAGCGTGTTCCCTCACATTTATTTCATAGCTAATTTGGGCGTGTCAGCCAGGAGGCCTCAACTTGAATACACTCGCGGTGTATTTCACTGAGAGAGTTCAAGATGTTTTTATTACATCGAGCTATGAACACAACTTACATTAGTGTCAGTCCTAGGCCCTTTTACTTCGGCGTAAGGCTTAATGACATTTCTGGGGCATGTTCCACAAAGCAGGATTCAGGTTTACTGTGTTAGCTGGATAACTACACTGAGGAAAGCGCAGCTCTTTTTCACTCGAGTCCATGTTCTTGTTTCGAGAGGGGTCCAGGTCTTACTCAGTGCAGTTGTCCAGCTAACTCGGTAATCCTGCTGTGTGTGGAACCAGGCCCCTGACGTACTGACACTTTTCGTTGATGTTTCGTGTGTCTATCGACATTTGCCTGTGATTGGATGAGGCCGGGGGAGGAGATTCAGACGCAGTGGCGTGGATGGCAGCTGCCCTAAAATTGCGTTGACAGTTGGCAGGCCTGCTGATGGTGGCCAAAGGATAACGCGAATAAGCTCTTTAACGCATAAATGGCTCCATTGTTTTTCCGATTTGCTGCCTCCAGTGAGATCAGGGAAGATCCGCTGGAATCCGCTGCTGGCTCAAGCCCACTGCCCGTGCCAAAGTCTCTCTGCCTGGCCTGTGGCTCTGGGCCTTCCCGTCCACTCCAGGTTCAAGTGCTCGACGTTTCTCCCCCACCCTCCCGTGTCTAACCCCCGGCCCCCACACCCTCCCTCCACCGCTTCCCCTCCAGAAGGTCTTGAGGAAATTTAATTAGCACGTCCACGCTGCCACTCGGGTCGGCCGGACGTGCAGCCTCTCCCCCGCTCGTGAAAATGCCAGGTCACCATAACGACGAGACCAACAAAAGCACTTAACAAAGCTGACGCTGTATATCTGACAACTCCCCCCCCCATACAGGAAAGGTAATTAGGTGTCACCTAGTGCGAGCGCACTGTCTGAATTCATTACCGCCGTTTCGAATGTTCCTACCTGTTCTTTGTCATCGCTGGCTATTAGCACGTCTCCTTAGCACCCCGTTTAAAGTCTCCGTAATGTCATTAAAATGCATTTAAAAAGAAAAAAATTCTGTCAGTATTATTTATTTATTTAGCTCGTTATTTATTTATCATGAAATAAAGACAAATTACTTAGCGCATGCCGTGGTATCGCAGGACGATGTTTGAGTTTCGCGAAGCAGTTAGCGTAGCGCCGGGGTTAATGAGAGCGGCATCGCGTTCATTTGCTCCTGCTCTGGGAACAGAAGCTCCGGATGGAGAGGCGAACCAGAGCTAACGGCTCTGCCATTAACAGACCGGACCTTATGGCGGCCTAGTGGTTAAGGTACATGACTGGGACCCGCAAGGTCGGTGGTCCGATCCCCGGTGTAGCCACAATAACATCCGCACAGCCGTTGGGCCCTTGAGCAAGGCCCTTAACCCTGCATTGCTCCAGGGGAGGATTGTCTCCTGCTGAGTCTAATCAACTGTACGTCGCTCTGGATAAGATCGTCTGCCAAATGCCATTAGTGTAATGTAATACAATGGAACCCTTTCTAGTTCTTTCAGGAGCCCTCAATGGTCGGTGTTCAAAGTGTGTAGGCTCCCAGATTGAGCCATTTCGCCTAACAAGGACCCCTAGTAAACTTGATAGGCTTTCCTCGATGGAGCCCATTGGAAGCCTTTGTTCTGCGAGCGGAGAGCTGGGATGACAGAGAGGACCACCGTGGGGAGTCAACCCCGTGCCCGCGGGGGGGGGGGTCTGTACTGTGTGTGGGCGGAGAGCCGCCCCCCCCCGCTGCGGACCGCTCCACTCTGTCTCGCCGTGTTCCAGACTTTTAATAGCCCTCTCATGTCTCATCTTCCTTTTAAATTTATGAATCATAAAGTTAAAAAGTGTAGCTTCAAAAAGCTTCAAATTAAGCCGTTTGGAACATTTCAGCTGTAACTGTGCCAAACTTTTCAAAAGAACTATCTAAATCATCTTTGATAACGTAGCTACTACCCAATGCATTTTAGATCAAGGCTTTATGAAAACCTTAATTTTTTAATAACTCTATTAATATACAGTACCTGTCAAAAGTTTGGACACGACGTGCCTTGTTCTACTTTTTCTGGTTATTGTTTTATTTCCTCTTGTTTGTCATCAAACATTCACAGGAGGTCAAAGTGCAAATTCTGAGCTTTTATTATAAAGCATTTTTTTATACATGTTCATTTCACCATGTTGAAATTACAGCATTTTTATATGTAGCCCCCTATTTGTGTTTGAGACAAATTAATATAATGTCAAATAAAATATTAATGTTTTGTATTTGGTTGCATATCCTCTGCACACCATGAGGTTCAACATTGCAAAGTTTATTAAAGGTTAACAAAAGCCTAAAAAGCAGATAAAGGTGCATGTATTTGCACTAATCTTACATTGAGTGTACAAGAAATAAACACCAATGTTTAGTTAAAACACCAAAGTTTAGTTTAGGCAAAAGGCAGGGAACTATAGAAAGTAAAAATGTGTAATTGATTAAACTTGGCAAACATTCATCTTAAAGATGATTACAGTGGGCATATCAATTTAAGACAGTCAGGTTTATGTTCATTTTAATCCATCAAATTGGCAGGCAGTTAAAAATTCACCATTTCTTTACATTACATCACATTACATTACTGTCACTTAGCAAACGCTGAGTCATCGTCAGTTTTTTTTTCCGGTCAACGATTCTGTAAGGTCATCAATCAATATGAGTATGAATATGTCACATATTCTAACGTGCACAAAATATATACAGTATTTGAAGGGAAACTGTATTGAACTAAAATTATGAATGTTCCAATTATAGATAATAGATTCTGAAATTATCTATATTCATGAATACATTCTTAAAGAACTCTACTTTAGTCCAACGGTAATGTGCTAATATGAATGTGTTTTAAATCTTGATTGTGCCATATTACGAGTGGCTCACATATGGTAGTCAAAGCAAGATAAATCAATTGCAATGACTTAATTAAGATCCACTGTATTCTCATTGTACGTACGATTATATAGCTGGTTAGCTGGCTAGCTGCATTGACTATTAGGATGGCCTTTTGGGGGCTAGCTCTAGGCCATCGGGGGGTATATGGGGTACTTAGATTGGTACCCCACCCCATTGTTGGGTGCCGTGCCCCTTGAAGGCTAAACATGGGAAATACTGAGTGCTGTACCTTGCGGTTAAAACTCCCCTCCCCATTTGTCATATTTTACGTTTTTGATAACACTATTTGATAACATTATTTTGGCATCCTATGTGCATTAGTCATACATGTCAAGTTTATTCCATGTATTACTTTTATGATTTGTGATTTTTTTTCTTTTTTTTTTCATACGTGTGAAGTGTAAACAAAATGTTTCCTGCGCTGATGCAATTTATCGTCCCTGTTTCAGTCGCACCCTGTATGTCTTTGTGTTTTTTCAGCATGTATTTTTCTGTTCTCACAAAAACTGACTTTGTTTTTTCCATCATTGTCTTGATCTGTTTGCCTTTTTTTGGGGCGTTGTGTTGCTGTCTGTTTTTTTTTTTTTGCCGTCTTATCCATTTCCCCTTTGTTTGTCGTCCCTTTTTGCGGCATGTCTGTCCGTCCCGTTTGCCAGACGTCCCCACCACAATGCCTCCGCCTCCGACTCCCCCCCCTCGAGCCGCGCTCCCAGACACCACCGCTTTGTTAGACACCCGCGTCACCAAACCTGCAGCCACCGGCATTGAGAGAGGTAGAGTACGGCCCCCCCACGCCCCCACCCACGCTCTGTCCCTCTCCGCCTCCCTCTCCTGCTGGGGTAGAGCGCCGAAGATTACAGCCGCTTCCTGCCCTGCCTCTTCTTCACTTTCCTCTTCCTCTGAGGTAGAGCGCGGTTTAGAACCACCTTCGGCTGTCGTCTCCTCTTCCCGCTCTGATGTAGAGTCCTGGCTTGCTTAACTGCTTCTAATCCAGTAGAACTGTGCTTTGCAAAGTAGAATGTTGTGTTGCAAACTTCTCTCCAATACAGCAGAATTTTGTACAGTAGAATGTTTGTTAACGCACTTCCCCACAATGCAGTTGAATGTTGTTTAACAAACTTCTCCACAATACTGTAGAATGTTGGTTAACAAAATTCTCCACAATGCAGTAGAATGTTGATAAACAAACTTCTCCACAATGCAGTAGAATGTTGATAAACAAACTTCTCCACAATGCAGGAGAATGTTGGTTAACAAACTTCTCCACAATGCAGTAGAATGTTCGTTAATGGAATTCTCCACAATGCAGTTGAATGTTGGTTAACAAACTTCTCCACAATTCAGTAGAATGTTGGTTAACAAACCTCTTCACAATGCAGTAGAATATTGGTTCACTAACTTCTCCACAATGCAGGAGAATGTTGGTTAACGGAATTTTCCACAATGCAGTAGAATGTTGGTTAACAAACTTCTCCACAATGCAGTAGAATGTTGGTTAACGGAATTCTCCACAATGCAGTAGAATGTTGGTTAACGGAATTCTCCACAATGCAGTAGAATGTTGGTTAACAAACTTCTCCACAATGCTGTAGAATGTTGGTTAACAAACTTCTCCACAATGCAATAGAATTTTGGTTAACAAACTTCTCCACAATGCAGTAGAATGTTGGTTGCTTTCAGACTTTTCTCCAATATAGTATAGAATGTTTTTATGAGTTGATCCAGTAGAATGCTGGTAAACAGCCTTCTCTGCAATGCAGTAGAATGTTGCTGCAAACTTCTCCACAATGCAGTTTCAGCACGTCTTTCCTAAACAGTCGTACTGTGCCTCTGCCTCCACTGGCCTCCTGTAGAGTACAGGCCTGTTTAGTGTAGCCAAGGGTAGGTGTAGAGTACAATATTACACACCTGCCTCTAATACAATTGAGCATTCACCCTGCAGTATGTATTTCCAGTAAGCAGTTCTATGGTAGTTAACTCTAATTGATGTTCTTATCAAGTATAGTATTGTGCTTAATCAGAGTAGAATATAGACAATAGAGTACCAGACTAGTTTCCCCTTCCACCTTTCTCTTCTGTGGGGTACAGCGTCATCTCATGCTCTCTCTCTCTCACTCTCCCTCTGTCTCTCTTGCTTTCTCTCTCACTCTCTTTTTCTCTTTCATTTGTCTCCCCTTCTCTTTCCCCCCTTCCCTACCTCTCATTCTCTCTCGCACTTTTTCTTCCCCCCTCGTTCTCTCTCTCTCCTCCTCCTCCTCCCTCCATCCTCCTCTCCCAGTCCGTCTATTTGCAGACGGCAGCCGGAGTGTATATTTCCCAGAGGTCTTTGCTCTGAGGAGGTTAACTCAACCTTTTCAAACTCTAAAGCCCTCGTACACTGCTGGTTTCCCTTCATGCTAGATTGAACTTACAATTTCAATTCAGCATGTTCAAGGCAGTGCGAGAATGCGCTGTGCTTTTTTTGGGTGTCCCCGATGCACTTGGTGAGATAGAGACTGCTTGGCCTGGGAATGTAATTCTCCCTCGCTGGCAAACAGAGTTTCAGATAAGCAAAGGGGTTGACGTCGAGGTGGCCTTCAGAAACTGTGTATATTCCCCACCGCGCAAACACGACCGCAATCAGATGTTGTCTCGTTGGGTGATGAAAAAACAAATCATTGTGATGCAGGATATTACATAGTTTATTGTGCATAGTTTTCTTGCAGTTCCACTTGGTCATTGCTTTTATTGTAGTGTCTCCTTTAAGCAGACCCATTTTAATTTAATTTTTGAAAACTTTTTTACATTCGGCACATAAAATTTGTTATTTAGCTGATGCTTTTATCAAAACTGATTTACAATTTATTGAACTAAACAGGGGACAATCCCCCCTGGAGCAATGTGGGGTTACAGGCCTTGCTCAAGGGCCAAACAGCTGTGCGGATCTTATCGTGGCTACAACAGGGCCTGAACCATCAACCTTCCAGGTCTCAATCATGTACCTTAGCCACTAGGCTAGATAATAAAAAAATAGATGCTAGAATATAAACAATAGAAATAGATTGATAGCTAGAAAATAGATAGAAAAGATGTATTTTAAGTGAAGCATAAGAATGTTGCGGTAGTTTAAAATAAGTTCACAAATGTATGACTGTGAGTCAGCCAAAGGTTCCTCTGCACCTTCCATCTGCGGCCCGGTCTCTGAACATCTGCTTTCAAGCCCAGAACACAAGCGGCGTGATTTATCTGCCCAGGAAAAACTCTCCCTTTTCCCCTCTTTGTTTAAGGTGATTTGTTAGCTTTTCCAGCTGAATAATTCATGGTAGGTTGGAGGTAGAGCAGCACCATTTGTATTTCTCAGTTTTAACACAGGAGGGTAGTCCATCAGAGAGGCCGGTCTGTTTTATAGCCCTTTCCTTTTGCACATTGTGTGTGCGCGTGTTTTATTTTATTTTTTACACACTCTGCCTTTCTCCCCAACAGCATCTTGGGATTCGCCGATTTATTTTCATATCTGAGGGTAACATTACCGAGTCCACGCTGTGATTTCCATCCCACGTACCAGTGCTACTTCAGCGACCCCCACCCCCCTCCCCCTCCCCCTTCATATCTGCCTTCCCCGTCGGCTGGACGCCCCATATTTCCCCAGATACGGCCGCTTATTGTTCCATCGCGTTCTCACCGAACCGCGATCAATGCCGGCTTCTCATTGGCCGGCGGCGAGCCGCTGAGCCCCGGCCCCTCCCCTCGCGAGCGAGCGAGCGAGTCGTCAGACAGTGTAACCGCGTCGCGATGAGGAACCAGACAATGTCACCCGGGCACTTCCCCGGCCATGAAATTCACCAAACGCATTTTTTTTTTACGGCTTGCAAATTAGCTGCGGGGCCCATGAAGCCGAAAAGGTTGAACAAAGTACAGGGGTTTCTGGGAGTTTTAAAATATTTATGACTCATTTTTCATAATCAGCAGGCGTCCACCTCAGACCTTTGGCGAACGTGCCGGGAGAGCGGTTTCCTTTTTAAGGGAAGGCGATTAGTTATGCTTTACCACACACCGCCGAGAAGACGCGAAAGAATGAGAAGAAGAATGTTCCGGAAGGGCTTTTTTTTTATATAGCTGTCAGCACTCCCTCTGTATAAAAAGATGAGATACGGAATCGAAAAAAAAAATGTTTTTTCCCCAAACTCGAGGCCTCTGCGGAGGCTTTAGCCACCATCTTTAATCTGGGTAATTTTCGGCGAATGGGGCGCCCTGAGGAAAGGATGCTCTCTCGAAATCGCTGAAGACGTCCCGTCCTTTGAAGGGTTAGCCCTTCCCGCAGGGGGCTTTAATGAAGTGCCGTTTGTTTTTCGTTTTTTATCCGAGTGAAAACCTCTCCTCGGGAAAGAGGAGATGATCTCTGCGATATGGCAGAGACTGGGCTCCTCCTGACAGCGCGGAGGGGAGCGGCCGGGAATTCTGGGAGCCCTGTAGGAATGGAGCCCTTAGTGGGTATGAGACTGCTGATAATGTGTGCCCCCCTCCTCAATCCCCCCACCCCCCACCCCATCCTCCCAGCTCGGGGTCCCTAAAATGATCCTCCTGGAAGCATGCAGGTGTTCTCCTCAGGGGTGTACCCAGGGGTTCTGGCTCGCCTTAAAGACGATGATGTGCCGGGCCGATGTTTGCTCGGGAGGTAAGAGCAGCCGTCTGGCAGTTGCAAGGTTCCTGGTTCGATCCCTCGCACTGGGTGTCTCGGGGTGTCTCTGAGCAATACTCCTAACCCCCCCATTGCTCCAGACAAGCTGGTTGGTGTCTAGCATGGCGTCCAGTTGCCATTGGCACGTAAGTATGAGTGAAATGAGTTTGTGAATGGGTGAATGAGCGACATCAAGTGTAAAGCGCTTTGGATAAAAGTCCATTTGCCCCTTAGTGGATAATAATTATTACCTTTCTCCCAGCACCTCCTCAGAGATGCCTCCTCCCTGTGACCGCGTTCAGTCGGCCCCCGGCCCCCGGAAGGTCACCGGGAGGCTCAGACTCGCAAAGCGTGTCAAATCTGAGGTTATTCTTAACGGCCATTTCACTGACTTTCGGGACTGTGGGAGTGATCATTATCCTCGTTATTATTACATGCCGTAGTCATTACATCAGCTGTATTTTATACCGGGAAGTCACATTGAGATGAAATCTGTTTTATTATCGCGAGACAGAGCCAGGACAGGACGCGGGCAATAAACCAGCAGACACAAGTACTAAAACTTGGGTCACCTATCGTACTGGGACATCCTGTATTCAGCGAAAAACAGATGTACCCCACACAGTGTGTCCATTGTCCCCTATTTCCTCAAACATTTTCTGCATATTCTGTCAGTGATAAATGTTGGAAATGCTCAAACATAAACAGAAAAATAATGCGGAAAGGGAAATGAAATCCCTCGATAGTGCTCTTGCGAATAACCTGCAAAGCCCGGGTTGCTGTACGGTTGCCGTGCACCGCAAATATAATTGTATTTTCCTTTTCGATCGGAGTACAAGCGGGCGAACGTTGGCCACCCTGACAAACAGGTAACTGTAAATAGCAGCGGTGTTGCCAATGGATACGGTCCGTAACCCCAGTGCTGTGTGTGCAGTAGGTCTTGAGTTCAAAGGTCACGGACGAGAAAAGAGCGGGAAAACACAGCCAGCTACGATGGTGTCTGACACAACCTCACCCCCTACCGCCCTCCCCTCCCAGACGACGATAGTGTGCTCTCAGACAACAACGAATTGAAGTAAAAGCTTTACAATCTGTGTTTTCTGCTGGGTGATGACACCCATGAAAGCGAGCCTTCCATTTAGGCCGTGGGGGTGTAATTTTGGGCAAACGACGAGGAGAAAAACCTCTGTTACTCAACGCCCGGGCCTCCGGAGAACTTTAACCAGACAGAATTGTTTGCCGGCTTGAACTCTCTTTGACTGGCAGTCGTTTCCCGGTTGAAAAAAATAAAATGAAATCTAGCTGAAAGCCGATTTGCTCTTTTGTTCCTTGTTCAATTGTCTCCTCAGCGCACTGTTGGTTTAATTTCAGTCTCTGCTGTTTGTGAGCGGATTGCTGCAGAGAAGCCTCTGGTCATGTGCTGACATCATCCTTTTCAGGATTTCTCAGAGGCTCTCATCCAGCGCAGCACATACTTGCATTTTCACTTACGCGGCTCAACGTTTAGCGATGAAATTCAAGTTAAGTGGCTTGCTCGAGAGCACAATGGCCCTGTTTCACTCGAAAATCGAACCCGCGACCTCTTAATATGCGGAGATACAGCCACCGTTATGGAGCCTACATTTTTGTTTACCCGTTACTGACATAGAAAAGTATTCCCAGCGCTTGGGGGCAAAACCGGCGGCGCCTCAGCGAAAGCTTCTTAAGAGGGCCACGCCCAGCTCAGCGAGACCACAATGTGAACTGCAGGGTTGCCAGGCAACGCCTTCCCGCCGCTCGGAACCACGGGAGTTTGAGGCTAAGAGGGAGGGCCTCTGTAGAGTAGCAGGCCCAGGGTCGGAGCAGGCCAAGACCGTGTCCGCAACAGCTCACTTCCCTAACACCGAGTACACAGTATGAGTTCAGTACACTGGATGAGAAGTTGTTAAGTATGAAATATTTTCTCTGAATGTAGTGTGGCGTAGTGCACTTAAAATCCCTGGATGATAAACTTAGTTCTGTTGTTTTGATGAATGTATTCGGGGAGCACACTTTTCAGGAAGTAAGCCATACATTTTTTAGGAGGTCCCACAGAACTGTGTGGGAGGTCTCATAAATCAGAGAAGAAGAGGCAGGGCCTGTTTACTACAGTGGTGGGCCGGCTTATGACACTTCTGCAGTGCCGTTGGAAAATAGTAGAGAGGATATTTTTTGCATAATGCCATTCGCACACTGAAAGACTGTGAGGACTCAGTAGTTAGGAGGCTGTTTCACGCATCGCCCAAGGCTCTGTTTACGGCCAAACTCGGCACTCCAGAGAGGGACGCTCATATCCTGCTACCTCGCCGTTCTCCTTCACGGTCGGTTCGATTTGAAGCTCTGTTCTCTCCCGAGCTTACTCTTCCCAAAAGCTGACCCTAGCTTTCTGTTTGTTTTATCATTTATATCATATTATCATATTTTATCATATCAACCGCCCTGTGGAAGAGCCATGCGAGGCAGCCTTGTTGATGCTCCAGAGTGACTTTTTTTGTGGTAATATTTGTGGTTACATTACATCACATTACAATCAAGACTCTCTTATCCACAGAGATGAACACTAGTGGACAAATTAGTTTGGTTACCCACACACACCACACACAAACATACACGCACACACACACACACACACACACACAGTTTCTACAACATACTTTTCAATGATTATTGATTTGTTTAATGGATGGACTGAGTGCAGCGTGGTAATAAAGGTTTTGGCTAATGAAAGGAGCGGGCTAGCTCGGTTGTGCACTTCTGGCCGAGGTATCCCTGGGGGGAGAGGAGGGGGGTGTTTTTATATTCACACAGCAGACCTGAGTGCTCTGGACAAAGAGACGCGCTGGAAATTAAAAAGTAATACAAAAAAATATTTTTCATGTCAGCGTGGAGGGCAGTTATTGATGATCTGTCGGCGTGGTAAAAAAAATTACTCTGCACGACAGAAAGCAAACATCATTAAATCCCAGAGTGGGGTTTGAATTCCGCATAATAGTCCCTTTATTCATTACATTTTTCTGGCAAAGGACAATTTAAGTAATCTATTGGAAGTAGGTAGCAAGGTGGTTTAATTTTACTCGTATTCTCGTTTTAAATAATGATAATTTCATACGGGGGACCTTCAGCGTCGGATGGTGCGATCCCTCATTGGAAAATGAGTTGCCCTGGGAGACAGAGATTACAGTCGCTTATGAGGCAGTTTGATTGTTATTGTTGCGCGTGTGCGTTACATAGCAACCGGCGCCTATATTTGTTTTCGGTTAAATAATTCAAGGCGCTCGGCGAGACCTCGGCCCTCCCTCGAGACACGCTATTTTTAACAATTAGGGAGCAGTAATTTGTTTTTAAATCTAATTAAAACACCCTGACCCACAGCCCACGGTCCTCCCTGTGCGTTTCGCTCGAAATCCGTCTCCGCCGTCGTCGGCATGCCAAGCGGTTCATTACTCACGCCGCTCCGCCGCGCGATTTAGCGCGGAGGCTCCGGGCTCAGCGCGAAGCCGCCGTACCGCAGAAGAAGAAAAGAGACGGGGGCGGAATTAACTTCTTCATTTGTTCTGTTGGTTTCTGTTGCCGTGGCTCCGCCGGCCCGCGTGCGAGGCGAGTGGCACTCGGCGGTCGCTCGTCCTTCACCGCGGTGTCTTCTGCCGCTTATGTTTTTAATCACCTCCGAAGCTGCTGAGTTTTCACTTTCGGCCGTGAATGGGCATAGCTGGCTTATTGAAGTGTAGTCGGTAAAAAATTCGCTTTGTTGCTTTTTTGCTGCTGGATTACAAGCCATCCCAGCCCCCCCTGGAGTCATCGTGGAGTCACACACATTCAACCCCCCCCCCCCCTTCAACCCCGCCCCAAGCCCCCCACGATGTCTGCACTGACCAATCTGCCTCCCTCTTTCCTTATATGGCATTATTCAGTGCTGCGATATTAGACCTTATATAGCTGTGTGTGTGTGTGAGTGTACGTGTAGGTGGGTGTGTTCATTTTTGTGTGCATGTGTATGTGTTTGTGCTTGTGAGAGAGAGTTTGTGTGGCTGCCTGTGCAAATGTGTGTGTGTGTGTATGTGTGTGTGCATGTGTATGTGTGTGTTCGCGTGTTCATGCGCATGTATGTGTGTATGTGGGAGAGAGTGCGTGTGTGTGTGTATGTGTGTATGTTGGAGAGAGTGCACTTGTGTGTGTGTGTGTGTGTGTGTGTGTGCATGTGTATGTGCGCGTGTTCATGCGTGTGTGTATGTGTGTATGTGGGAGAGAGTGCGCGTGTGTGTGTGTATGTGTGTATGTGGGAGAGAGTGCGCGTGTGTGTGTGTATATGTGTATGTGGTGAGAGAGTGCGCGTGTGTGTGTGTATGTGTGTATGTGGGAGAGAGTGCGTGTGTGTGTGTGTATGTGTGTACGTTGGAGAGAGTGCGTGTGTGTGTGTGTTGCATTATAACTGGACCTGTAGTGGTTTACATTTCCCCCGTTGGGACGTCACCCTGCTGGCCCCAGCTGACCCCAGATTCCCATATGTACCCTCCCGGCTGCGACTGCTCCCGCCCGCATTAAAATCACTCACGCCAGGCTCCCCCAAAATTAATTCTCTCTGAATTAATTGTCCTCCCCCGTCTCTGCAGTCGGGCACTCCCGCGGCGCCTCGCCTATAACAGGGGTGTGAAACGATGTCTGGAGGAGCGCGCCTCGCCCGGAGGAGCCGGGGCCGGCGTTAGCGGCTCCGCGGAAACACACAGATGGTCGCCGCGGCGCCCGGGCCAGGTTCCCGCTCTCTCCCTCCGCGCCGCCCTGGAGCGGGCACCACGCCGGCCGGCCCGTCCGCCCGGGGGGGGCAGACCGGCAGCCCCTCCGTGCGCCGGGGTAATTAAACGGTCATTAAAACCCACCAAAGCAAAAAAGGTGATTTTAACACAGCGTGTCGCTCGCGACAGAACCTCTGACGGTGGAAGATTAATCCAAAAATATTCGATAAATAAGAGTGCTGCGCGCATCAGCACAATATTAAATGCTAACTTTATCTAATAACGTGAGTATTCCCAGCATATTTGTTGGACAACAGCCTTTTTTCTGTTGTTTTTTATGGATAAAACTTACAGCAGATATTGATAGAACCTGTTTCGGTAAACATGGCGGCACGGATGATGCAGTGGGTAGCACTGCCGTCTCACAGCAAGGAGGTCCTGGGTTCGAATCCCCGTCGGCCGGGGCCTCTCTGTGTGGAGTTTGCATGTTCTCCCCGTGTCTGCGTGGGTTTCCTCCGGGTACTCCGGTTTCCTCCCACAGTCCAAAGACATGCAGGTTAGGCCGATTGGAGAGTCTAAATTGCCTGTAGGCATGAGTGTGTGAGTGAATGGTGCGTGTGCCCTGCGATGGACTGGCGACCTGTCCAGGGTGTATTCCTGCCTTTCGCCCAATGTATGCTGGGATAGGCTCCAGCCCCCCTGCGACCCTGATCAGGATAAGCGGGTTCAGATAATGGATGGATGGATGGATGTTTCGGTAAACTTACAATATTAAATAAACAGACAAAATGAGAGTTTATCTGTTGTGTCATCAGCCTATTAATACCCCATATCGAATAGATCAACCAATCACATCAGCTTCTCCCTGTAATCACAACCGGTAGGAAAGCATCTTTGCCAGGGTAGGTGGACAAGTACTTTCTGTAATCCCCTATTGTGCAGATGTTTTATTTTCATGATACATTCATACGAGAACGCTCATCACTAACTCTTTCAGTAGTTTCACAGAATGTGCACTAGTCCACATATTGGAAGCACAATAAAGAATCCCCGTAATAATGACACAACTGCTTATCACTGGGCTGGTGCCCTATACGTATATCATATTTCTGCATGTAAAAGGTCCTGATTTGTACCAAAACAGAAGATTATGTACTTTATGGGTACATTTGGAATAACAAATACTCTGAATACCCTATCGGTATATCAAACTGCACCCCTCACTAGTGATACATAGTTCATTTGTACCTTTTCTGCTATATGTACAAAAATGTAGCTTTCTGGGTACATTTGGGACTTAAATGTACCCCCACTGCACTTTATTTCGGAGGGCAGTGTGCACCTGGGGTGACCGTCGTGTCTGAGTATGTCTGGTGCGTGGTGTGGGTTGATGGCTTTTGTTGTAAGCCGGCACTAAAACACCTGATTCCAGCTAATCCCCTGAGCATGGTTTTCCGTCAGGACATTAATGAGCTGGTATCAGGTGCCGGAACAAAAGCCTGCGCCCACATCAGCCACGTCCACAAAAGTTAATAATGAATAATAACCTTGCTTTATTAGTGAATATTCCCGCAGTTGTCTAAACTGTCTTGGTATTTCTAAACCAAAAAATCTCTTAATAACAAGAGTCCTCCAAAACGCAGGAGCTTCATTCTCAATAGCTTTTTCTTTCAGAGCACCACGATTTTAAGATTCCACTTACCACGAGGATGATGGACAGTTCTCCTTCCCAGAATGCATTTCAAAATGTACTTATTCTTCTGCAGCATTAGAACTGCTCCAGTTCCATTTTTTTTTTCTCCAATCAGTAAAATGTCCGGTGTTGATTCAGTGCTGACTGAGTATGTATGGGACATAAACTGGGACCATATGTAGGCTATGTGTGAGAGATTTTTACTGTGCACCGTCTGAATTCTGAGCAGAAATGCACCAGCTTGTAAATGCTAATAAAAGAGGCTTTTATTATGACATTTATTCTCTGGTTGGGCTTCCGGAGCTGTGAAACTTTGCCCACCATGCATAGGGACCACTGCTAAAGAGAACAGGATATACTGTTTAGGGGACAGGCGGTTACCTCACCTCCAATCAAAATGCCCACACGCAGTGAAAATTCTACTGTTCATTCGACTATAACCAAGAACACACTGTATGAGTCCAGTAGCGGCCATATGTCCTGTGTTAAGAGTTGATTTAACACTGAACATTTTAGTGTGCGTAGGATTCAAGGTGCCGAGTTAACGGTCAATTCGGAAACACAAAGAAACGTGTGGAAAAACCCTCCATTTTGGCTCTGCAGATAATGGACTGGAGAAGCGAGATGGAGAGTGCACTTACGATCACCTCCCTCATCATTCCCTTTGCCTTCCAGCTGAGATCTTAATTATATAATTGAGCTCCTACTTGAAGTAATAACGCGCTTAATAAGATCAGTTTTCCAGCTCATTGCACTTCTCAATCATGTTTATGTTTGTGGATTAGACACTCGGTAATTTGGTCAATTATGCTTTTCTGTTTGTGTTTTTCTTTTCTGTGTAGCGTGAGCTGATTTCGTAAAAGCAGCGTGGATATACGTAGCAGTGCTTGTCAGGAGGTGTGTACACTTTAGTTTGAGATGGAATCACAGGTGGTGTCTGTGTTTTTCCATTAAGTCTCTAAATGGCGCTTTTCGTAGGAGCAAAGTTATGTGACTTTTCTTTCATCATATTGTCACGTTCCCCCCGTTTACAATATTATTTTGCACATATTTGGACATTTAGCGATTACTATAGTGATAAATATACATCAGTGCAATATATTACTATGTTACATGATATTATATGGAATATCAATGTCATAATTCATAAATGTGTTAGTATCATTTAGTTAGTAATATGTATATAGTGATAGTGTAACTTATTTAATCTCATTGCTACATATTCAATTTCACCTTAATTGTTTGCCTGTATATGGGTCAGGTGCATATTTGTAAAATCTCTAGTTGTACAACCTTGCTGTTGGAAGTGACTGAGAGGTCACTAAATGCATCTACGTGCAGTGAATATACGCGACTGCCCCCCCCCCCCCCTAATATTATGTACATCATTTCACAATGCACGCTTTAGAGGCACCCATTCAAACACGCAGAATCCACAGCAGCATAATCTCCCTGTAATGTGTGGCCTACGGATCTGGCGTGCATGCACAGCGAATGCTTTGCATTAGTATTAATATTAATATCCTGTCGAGGGAGTCGGAGTGAAAGCCGTTTTCTCTCCACGACGTTCTCACGTCCTTCACGGAGCTCACGTGAGTACGCACACTTATTCGCACGGGGCCGCCCGTCTGACACCGCGCCTCCTGCCCCGCCCGCTTGCTCCTGAGGAGCGGGGGAAGCTGGGGGCGACCGGGGCGGGCGGGAGAGGATGAGAGAGGAACCGGAATGTTCCGTGTGTCTGCGGGGTGAGCGAGAGAGGATGAGAGAGGAAACGGAATGTTTCCCTGTGTCTGCGGGGCGAGCGGGAGAGGATTAGAGAGGAACCGGAATGTTCCGTGTGTCTGCGGGCGGAGCGGGAGAGGATGAGAGAGGAACCGGAATGTTCCGTGTGTCTGCGGGGCGGGCGGGCCCAGCACACGCTGCCGAGGCGGCCTTGTTCGAATGCGCGTGTACGTAATTCATTAGAGGAACGAGGGCATACATACGAAAGGAGGGGAATTTGCATGCACGCTCCGATCCTAAATCACAGGGAGAGAAGTGTCTATGGCCTTATTAAAAGATAATGCGTTCTGGAGCGCCAGAAAACTACCCCCTCATTTCTTTATCTGCTCCACTGAAGCCTGACAGAGTCAGCGCTGATGAATTATGTCAATCTGAGCCAGATTTACACACGCACACATACTCGTACGTACACACGCACATGCGCACACACATGCACACACACATACACATGCATTCATACACACACGTGCACGCACACGCACACACTCACACACACACACACACGCACACACACACATACATACACACACATACAGGCGTACACACGCACACACACGCACACACACACACACATACATCGTGTAACAGGCAGGTGCCAAAAACTGCGTGGGGAATAATGGAACCCCTGTTTTATTCATATCAATCTTTTGAACCGGAGAAATTAGCGTGCATATTATTTTTATTATTATCCAGGCTGGTTCTGGAGTGTGTCGGGGAGAAAGTCAATAGATTTGCCCCGGGCACATTTGCAGGGGCATCCGCGTTGCGAGGCGGTTATGAATAGCCGGGGTCGGAGATATCCAATTATAAAAAACACCGGAGCGGTTGCCCCGGGTAAGGCGTGATAATGTGGAGGGTCACGGAGATATTAATATTGAGCAGGAACACGGCGAGCTCCGGGCGGCCTGTGACACGTGTCCTGTTCCTTTGACTTCACCCCCCCGATCCCTCCTCCCGCGTCTCCCCTCCTCGCTGTCCCTCCCGCCTCCAATCCCTCCTTTGTTTATTGAAATTAATTATGAAAAATGGGGCTGGCTGATTGAATCGGGCTGGCTGCGGTGTGAAGATGAGGGTCGGCCGTGGGTGTGAAGATGAGGGTGAGGTTCTCTCCGGTCGGCCGCAGGTGTCACTGGGGCAGAGATGGGGGGGGCGGGGTTGCTATTGGGATGATTCCAAGGCCCTGACTGTCGCACTTGCAAAAACTAAATCAATCTCAGACAACAATATCTCTTATATTTCTTTGCTTAATAAGACTTAAATATTGCCAATGAGGTGAGACAGTTTTTACTCATTTCAAGATTTGCCAATGGGGTGCGAAAATTTTACTTTGCCAATCAAACAGTAAATTTAAAACAAGCTAATATTTTTCTACTTGAGGGAAAGAAATAAGATTTTTAAGTCTCATTACAAGTCTTAAACTGTTAAGACAGACTTATTTGCGGTGCAGGGGCCCTCAGAAACATTTCCTGGAGCTGCAGGAATGGAGCGGTGTGGCCCAATGTCAAACCTGCTCATGCATCCCAGAATTCCTGGCGGCAGTGTGACATACAGTGACGGCGTGGATGTCACGGACAGGTAGGAAGCTGTGCTTCGGTGCGGGTGTTATCACCACACAGTTTAGCGTAGCAGACAGAACCGCAGCGCGGATACGCTGCCGTGAACGCGTTCGGAGATCGTCCACGGCTTGCGATTGGCTGCGTGGCCTGGAGACGCGTACCTGCCGGCTGACAGGGTGATTACCCCTCGCCGATCAGAATGTGCTGGCAGTGTGAGGGGGCGTGAGAAGCGTGTCACTACGCTGTGAGAAGCGCCGTCAGGTACCGCGCACCGCTACGCCGAGACGGGCCCCGAGTCAATGCACCGACAGGGCCCCGAAAAACGCAGCGGAGAGCGTGGGGCGAGAGCCCCGTACCGCCTCTGGAGCAGGGCTCTGTGCGTGAAGGGAACCGCAGAACCGCAGAATCGGAAAGTGTGGAGATTCCGCCGGGGATGCAGGAGAGGCGACGGGGGGGAGGAGAGGAGGAGAGGGCGGAGGAGAAAAGCGTTTTTTTCAAATGGTACACACAGGTTCAGTGTCGTTTATGACAGACGGGTAAATTGGAAGATTAGGGGAGATGGGGGGGTTTAAAAAAACGGCCATAAAGGGAGAATCGCAGTCTGAGAGGCAAAGATCAC